>NC_052309.1:9329817-9485921 GCF_016432855.1 Salvelinus namaycush | reverse complement strand
TGGTCTAACTGGACAGATGTAATGGGGTTTCTCTCTATGTGGTCTGACTGGACAGATGTAATGGGGTTTCTCTCTCTGTTGTCTGACTGGACAGATGTAATGGGGTTTCTCTCTCTGAGGTCTGACTGGACAGATGTATTGGGGTTTCTCTCTCTGATGTCTGACTGGACAGATGTATTGGGGTTCTCTCTCTGTGGTCTGACTGGACAGATGTAATGGGGTTTCTCTCTCTGTGGTCTGATTGGACAGATGTAATGGGGTTTCTCTCTCTGTGGTCTGACTGGAAAGATGTAATGGGGTTTCTCTCTCTCTGGTCTAACTGGACAGGTAGATGGGGTCTCTCTCTGAGGTCTAACTGGACAGGTAGATGGGGTTTCTCTCTCTCTGGTCTGACTGGACAGATGTAATGGAGTTTCTCTCTCTGTGGTCTGACTGGACAGATGTAATGGGGGTTCTCTCTCTGTGGTCTAACTGGACAGATGTAATGGGGTTTCTCTCTCTGTGGTCTGACTGGACAGATGTAATGGGGTTTCTCTCTCTCTGGTCTAACTGGACAGATGTAATGGGGTTTCTCTCTCTGTGGTCTGACTGGACAGATGTAATGGGGTTTCTCTCTCTGTGGTCTAACTGGACAGGTAGATAGGGTTTCTCTCTCTGTGGTCTAACTGGACAGGTAGATGGGGTTTCTCTCTCTGTGGTCTGACTGGACAGATGTAATGGGGTTTCTCTCTCTGTGGTCTGACTGGACAGATGTAATGGGGTTTCTCTCTCTGTGGTCTGACTGGACAGATGTAATGGGGTTTCTCTCTCTGAGGTCTGACTGGACAGATGTAATGGGGTTTCTCTCTCTGTGGTCTGACTGGACAGATGTAATGGGGTTTCTCTCTCTCTGGTCTGACTGGACAGATGTAATGGGGTTTCTCTCTCTGTGGTCTGACTGGACAGATGTAATGGGGTTTCTCTCTCTCTGGTCTGACTGGACAGATGTAATGGAGTTTCTCTCTCTGTGGTCTGACTGGACAGATGTAATGGGGTTTCTCTCTCTGTGGTCTAACTGGACAGATGTAATGGGGTTTCTCTCTCTGTGGTCTGACTGGACAGATGTAATGGGGTTTCTCTCTCTGTGGTCTGACTGGACAGATGTAATGGGGTTTCTCTCTCTCTGGTCTAACTGGACAGATGTAATGGGGTTTCTCTCTCTGTGGTCTGACTGGACAGATGTAATGGGGTTTCTCTCTCTGTGGTCTAACTGGACAGGTAGATGGGGTTTCTCTCTCTGTGGTCTAACTGGACAGGTAGATGGGGTTTCTCTCTCTGTGGTCTGACTGGTCAGATGTAATGGGGTTTCTCTCTCTGTGGTCTAACTGGACAGATGTAATGGGGTTTCTCTCTCTGATGTCTGACTGGACAGGTAGATGGGGGTTCTCTCTCTGTGGTCTGACTGGACAGATGTAATGGGGTTTCTCTCTCTGTGGTCTGACTGGACAGATGTAATGGGGTTTCTCTCTCTCTGGTCTAACTGGACAGATGTAATGGGGTTTCTCTCTCTGTGGTCTGACTGGACAGATGTAATGGGGTTTCTCTCTCTGTGGTCTAACTGGACAGGTAGATGGGGTTTCTCTCTCTGTGGTCTAACTGGACAGGTAGATGGGGTTTCTCTCTCTGTGGTCTGACTGGACAGATGTAATGGGGTTTCTCTCTCTGAGGTCTAACTGGACAGATGTAATGGGGTTTCTCTCTCTGTGGTCTGACTGGACAGATGTAATGGGGTTTCTCTCTCTGTGGTCTAACTGGACAGGTAGATAGGGTTTCTCTCTCTGTGGTCTAACTGGACAGGTAGATGGGTTTTCTCTCTCTGTGGTCTGACTGGACAGATGTAATGGGGTTTCTCTCTCTGTGGTCTGACTGGACAGATGTAATGGGGTTTCTCTCTCTGTGGTCTGACTGGACAGATGTAATGGGGTTTCTCTCTCTGAGGTCTGACTGGACAGATGTAATGGGGTTTCTCTCTCTGTGGTCTGACTGGACAGATGTAATGGGGTTTCTCTCTCTGTGGTCTAACTGGACAGATGTAATGGGGTTTCTCTCTCTGATGTCTGACTGGACAGGTAGATGGGGTGTCTCTCTCTCTGGTTTAACTGGACTTGTAGATGGGGTTTCTCTCTCTCTGGTCTAACTGGACAGATGTCATGGGGTTTCTCTCTCTGTGGTCTGACTGGACAGGTAGATGGGGTTTCTCTCTCTGTGGTCTGACTGGACAGATGTAATGGAGTTTCTCTCTCTGTGGTCTGACTGGACAGGTAGATGGAGTTTCTCTCTCTGTGGTCTAACTGGACAGATGTAATGGGGTTTCTCTCTCTGTGGTCTGACTGGACAGATGTAATGGGGTTTCTCTCTCTGTGGTCTGACTGGACAGATGTAATGGGGTTTCTCTCTCTGTGGTCTAACTGGACAGATGTAATGGGGTTTCTCTCTCTGTGGTCTGACTGGACAGATGTAATGGGGTTTCTCTCTCTGTTGTCTGACTGGACAGATGTAATGGGGTTTCTCTCTCTGAGGTCTGACTGGACAGATGTATTGGGGTTTCTCTCTCTGATGTCTGACTGGACAGATGTATTGGGGTTCTCTCTCTGTGGTCTGACTGGACAGATGTAATGGGGTTTCTCTCTCTGTGGTCTGACTGGACAGATGTAATGGGGTTTCTCTCTCTCTGGTCTAACTGGACAGGTAGATGGGGTCTCTCTCTGAGGTCTAACTGGACAGGTAGATGGGGTTTCTCTCTCTGAGGTCTGACTGGACAGGTAGATGGGGTTTCTCGATCTCTGGTCTGACTGGACAGATGTAATGGAGTTTCTCTTTCTCTGGTCTAACTGGACAGGTAGATGGGGTCTCTCTCTGAGGTCTAACTGGACAGGTAGATGGGGTTTCTCTCTCTGAGGTCTAACTGGACAGGTAGATGGGGTTTCTCTCTCTCTGGTCTGACTGGACAGATGTAATGGAGTTTCTCTCTCTGTGGTCTGACTGGACAGATGTAATGGGGGTTCTCTCTCTGTGGTCTAACTGGACAGATGTAATGGGGTTTCTCTCTCTGTGGTCTGACTGGACAGATGTAATGGGGTTTCTCTCTCTCTGGTCTAACTGGACAGATGTAATGGGGTTTCTCTCTCTGTGGTCTGACTGGACAGATGTAATGGGGTTTCTCTCTCTGTGGTCTAACTGGACAGATGTAATGGGGTTTCTCTCTCTGTGGTCTGACTGGACAGATGTAATGGGGTTTCTCTCTCTCTGGTCTGACTGGACAGATGTAATGGGGTTTCTCTCTCTGTGGTCTGACTGGACAGATGTAATGGGGTTTCTCTCTCTGTGGTCTGACTGGACAGATGTAATGGGGTTTCTCTCTCTGTGGTCTGACTGGACAGATGTAATGGGGTTTCTCTCTCTGTGGTCTGACTGGACAGATGTAATGGGGTTCTCTCTCTGTGGTCTGACTGGACAGATGTAATGGGGTTTCTCTCTCTGTGGTCTGACTGGACAGATGTAATGGGGTTTCTCTCTCTGTGGTCTGACTGGACAGATGTATTGGGGTTTCTCTCTCTGTGGTCTGACTGGACAGATGTATTGGGGTTCTCTCTCTGTGGTCTGACTGGACAGATGTAATGGGGGTTCTCTCTCTGTGGTCTGACTGGACAGATGTAATGGGGTTTCTCTCTCTGTGGTCTGACTGGACAGATGTAATGGGGTTTCTCTCTCTGTGGTCTGACTGGACAGATGTATTGGGGTTTCTCTCTCTGTGGTCTAACTGGACAGGTAGATGGGGTTTCTCTCTCTGTGGTCTGACTGGACAGATGTAATGGGGTTTCTCTCTCTGAGGTCTGACTGGAAAGCGGTGATAAAAGGGAAACAGTCTCCCTGAAAACAGTCTCCCTGTCAGACAACTCATACCCTGACTCCCTGTCAGACAACTCATACCCTGACTCCCTGTCAGACAACTCATACCCTGACTCCCTGTCAGACAACTCATATCCTGACTCCCTGTCAGACAACTCATACCCTGACTCCCTGTCAGACAACTCATACCCTGACTCCCTGTCAGACAACTCATACCCTGACTCCCTGTCAGACAACTCATACCCTGACTCCCTGTCAGACAACTCATACCCTGACTCCCTGTCAGACAACTCATACCCTGACTCTCTGTCAGACAACTCATACCCTGACTCCCTGTCAGACAACTCATACCCGACTCCCTGTCAGACAACTCATACCCTGACTCCCTGTCAGACAACTCATACCCTGTCAGACAACTCATACCCTGACTCCCTGTCAGACAACTCATATCCTGACTCCCTGTCAGACAACTCATACCCTGACTCCCTGTCAGACAACTCATACCCTGTCAGACAACTCATACCCTGACTCCCTGTCAGACAACTCATACCCTGACTCCCTGTCAGACAACTCATACCCTGACTCCCTGTCAGACAACTCATACCCTGACTCCCTGTCAGACAACTCATACCCGACTCCCTGTCAGACAACTCATATCCTGACTCCCTGTCAGACAACTCATACCCGACTCCCTGTCAGACAACTCATATCCTGACTCCCTGTCAGACAACTCATACCCTGACTCCCTGTCAGACAACTCATATCCTGACTCCCTGTCAGACAACTCATATCCTGACTCCCTGTCAGACAACTCATATCCTGACTCCCTGTCAGACAACTCATACCCTGACTCCCTGTCAGACAACTCATATCCTGACTCCCTGTCAGACAACTCATACCCTGTCAGACGACTCATACCCTGACTCCCTGTCAGACAACTCATACCCTGACTCCCTGTCAGACAACTCATACCCTGTCAGACGACTCATACCCTGACTCCCTGTCAGACAACTCATACCCTGACTCCCAGTCAGACAACTCATATCCTGACTCCCTGTCAGACAACTCATATCCTGACTCCCTGTCAGACAACTCATATCCTGACTCCCTGTCAGACAACTCATACCCTGACTCCCTGTCAGACAACTCATATCCTGACTCCCTGTCAGACAACTCATATCCTGACTCCCTGTCAGACAACTCATACCTTGACTCCCTGTCAGACAACTCATACCCTGACTCCCTGTCAGACAACTCATACCCTGACTCTCGTTTGACTGGCGGTTTGATATGTTGTTTTGTTTTCAGCAGGAGCACAACTTTCACTGGGGATGGGGTGGGCATGTCCCCCGCACATTCTGAATTTGCATTTTTGTCCCCCCCAGTTTTAGTTTTATCATTGGAGTGTGATACAAAACAAGGCAACAGTGTGCTTTAGGACCATGTGGTCGCACGCTTCTGAGCAGTTGGGTAGGCTATTTAGAGATTTTATCTGACTGTATAAAACAAAAATATACATATCTATATATATATATATATATATATATATATATATAATATGTCCCCCCCACTTCTAAAACCAAAGTTGCACCACTGGTTTTCAGTAATGAATGAGCTATTTTTAACATGAAACATTACTCCCCTCAGTTGTCCCTGAGTTTAAATGTACAGAGTGTATGGTGTGTATGGATTGTGGCAGCTTTCTTATATCGTTTAAGAGTGTTTATAACACTCTTAAACGGGGACCCCATAAAGTTATCACCGGACTGAGGTTTCCACGCGAGGCGTGGAAAACCTATTACAGGCAGTGAGTAACGAGCGTCGGGAATTATGCAATCTGACACCAAAAAACCCCCTCCTTTCCCCCATTCGCTACTTACCTCGCTAAAAATACAGCCAACCAGCTGGCAGCAGAGAGTGGAGTATGGGCAAGATGTTTATGGGGTTGAGTTGCAGAAAGCTACTGAGGCAGGCAGTGAGGCAGCATCGCTGTGGTTTGGGAGTCTAGAGGGACCAGGGGGTCCAGACAAGTTACACCGGTTTGGCCTCAGAGAGACACCACCCTCCCTTCATTGCAGACCCCTCCACCCCCAACCCCACTCCATCCCTCCTACCTCCAGCTCAGACACTTTATCACCTCTGATTAACACATGTGGCAGTCTCCAGAGCCTAAAATAGGAGCATCCTGGGCCTGGTCACGGAGCTGCTCTCTCTGTGTGTTTGTGTGAGCGTGTGTGAGCGTGCGTGTGTGTGTGTGTGTGTGTGTGTGTGTGTGTGTGTGTGTGTGTGTGTGTGTGTGTGTGTGTGTGTGTGTGTGTGTGTGTGTGTGTGTGTGTGTGTGTGTGTGTGTGTGTGTGTGTGTGTGTGTGTGTGTGTGTGTGTGAGAGTTATACCAAAACCCTCCCGCTGTTCCTGATTACTTTCCCAGATGGACGGAGTCTCTGATAAACAGCTCTGGTCTCCTACATCCACACTGCTGAACAGGGAGGGAGATATTTACCCAGTGCAGCAGCTAAATCAGACCCTATTAGGGTCTTCTTACAGTGCAAATCAAGTTCTCTACACCTCTTCCTTCCTCATCAGTGTTCCATCTGTCAGTGTAGATGTTGGGTGGTCCTATACTTTTCCTTTCTCAATGTGTCTTTCCTTGATTCCTCGTTTGCTCTCTCCTCACCTCCTTCTCAAAATTAATTGGATGAGGGGAGGGAGGCGACGGAGAAGACGAGATTAATCACAAATTGAGAATAGGCTCCAGTCAATCTGGCCCTGTCCGTTAGCCTAAGTTAGGTAAGAGGTCAGAGTTGGAAGGATCTGGCCCTGTCCGTTAGCTTATGTTAGGTCAGAGTTGGAGGGATCTGGCCCTGTCAATTAGCTTATGTTAGGTAAGAGGTCAGAGTTGGAAGGATCTGGCCCTGTCAGTTAGACTAAGTTAGGTCAGAGTTGGAGAGATCTGGCCTTGTCAGGTGTGTTGGGTCAGAGTTGGAGGGATCTGGCCTTGTCAGGTGTGTTGGGTCAGAGTTGGAGGGATCTGGCCTTGTCAGGTGTGTTGGGTCAGAGTTGGAGGGATCTGGCCTTGTCAGGTGTGTTGGGTCAGAGTTGGAGGGATCTGGCCTTGTCAGGTGTGTTGGGTCAGAGTTGGAGGGATCTGGCCTTGTCAGGAGTGTTGGGTCAGAGTCAGAAGGCCTGTGAGGTGTAATCTAATCTACACTGAGTGTACAAAACACCTGCTCTTTCCATGACATTGACTGACCGGGTCAATCCAGGTGAAAACTATGATCCCTTATTGATGTCCCCTGTTAAATCCACTTCAATCAGTGTAGATGAAGGGGAGGAGACAGGTTAAAGAGGGATTTTTAATCCTTGAGACAATTGAGACATGGATTGTGTATGTGTACCATTCAGAAGGGGAATGGGCAAGACAAAATATTTACGTTCCTGTGAACGGCGTAGGTGCCAGGTGCACCGGTTTGTGTCAAGAACTGCAACGCTGCTGGGTTTTTCATGCTCAACAGTTTCCCATGTGTATCAAGAATGGTTCTCCACCCAAAGGACATCCAGACAAATTGAAACTGTGGGAACCATTGGATTTAACATGGGCCAGTATCCCTGTGAAACGCTTTCAACGCTTTGTAGAGTACATGCCTTGTAGAGTACATGCCTTGTAGAGTACATGCCTTGTAGAGTACATGCACTGATGAATTGAGGCTATTCTGAGGGCTAAAGGGGGTTTAACTCAATATTAGGAAGGTGTTCCTAATGATTTGTACACTCAGTGTATCTGCAGAATCTTGGAGGATCAGGTTGTGTCCATTTGCTTATAATGCAACAAGCCTCAGATTACTGTGCTGATGGACTGGTGTCGTCTTACCAAACAGAAACTAATTTCAGCATGGACAGCAGACCTGGGTTCAAATACTTTTTCAAATAATTTTAAATGCTTTAGCTGGGCTTGATTTAGTTTAACAGGTGCAATGAAACAAATAGGAGAGTTGCAATAGTATTTGAACCCGGTTCTGATGGACAAACAGGGCCTCACACACAAGGGCTAATATCAGGAATATGTGACAGTTATTTATACAACTAATATCTTGTAACCGCCTGATTTGTAACACAGTGCTCAAAATATGACAGGAGCTTTATGGGAGATGTTAGAGTGAGAAGAGAAAGGATAACAGACTGAGTGATGCTCAGAATACATTTTAATTGAAGTGCATACTAACAGTCATCTGAGGTTCTAGCCGTGTGTGTGGGTGCGCGCGTGCGTGTATGTAATGACTCAAGATGATCGTTTACAGACCCCCCCCCTAGCGATGAAAATTGGAGATGTCATTAGAGATGTCATGTAATATGTTGACTCACTCAGAAGCTATGCTGCTCTGCGTGTGATTGACAGCTGTTTTGCACAACTACCCCCTAGTTCATTACTCGGCCTTCACATCGGTCCCCACTATCACAGCCATGGTATGACTTAAGATGTAAATTGTTTTCCTCAACTACCCCAGGCCTAATAGACTCTTTAGCCTCCTCATCCGCCCCAATTATCATCAAACTAACTGTAAAACAAGATTCAATCTTTACTTCTGAGAAAAAATACCTACAATCCCTGGTATGTTGTTCAGCCTTTACCTTGGACACTATCATCGTGACTTGCATCGAACTATACTGAACTAAACATATAAACGCAACATGCAACAATTTCATAAAAGGAAATCAGGCAATTTAAATAAATAAATTAGGCTCTAATCTAAGGATTTCACGACTGAGCAGGGGCACCCAGCCAAACAGAATGAGTTTTTCCACACAAAAGGGCTTTATTACAGACAGAAATACTCCTCAGTTTCATCAGCTGTCCGGGTGGCTGGTCTCAGACGATCCCACGGGTGAAGAAGCCGGATGTGGAGGTACTGGGCTGCTGTGGTTACATGTGGTTTGCGGTTGTGAGGCTGGTTGGACGTACTGCCAAATATTTTAAAATGACGTAGGAGGCAGCTTATGGTAGAGAAATGAACGTTCAATTCTCTGGAAACAGCTCTGGCGGACATTCCTGCCGTCAGCATACCAATTGCCCGCTCCCTCAAAACTTAAGACATCTGTGGCATTGTGTTGTCCCCAGCACAAGGTGCACCTGTGTAATGATCATGCGGTTTAATCAACTTGTTGATATGCCACACCTATCAGGTGGATAGATTATCTCGGCAAAGGAGAAATCCTCACTAACAGGGAGGTAAACAAATGCATGCACAACATTTGAGAGAAATACGTTTTTTGTGCATATGGAACATTTATGAGATATTTTTATTTCACCTCATGAAACATGGAACCAATACTTTACATGTTGCGTTAATATTTTTGTTCAGTAATAGATGTAAGATCTTCAATCTCTACTGAGAAAAAACACTAGTAGCCCTAGTATATTCTTCTACTCTTTTAGAAGGCAGGTAGCCTAGTGGTTAGAGTGTTGGGCCAGTAACCAAAAGGTTGCTGGATCGAATCCCTGAGCTGACAAGGTAAAAATCTGTCATTCTGCCCCTGAACAAGGCAGTCAACCTACTGTTCCCCGGTAGGCCATCATAGTAAATAAGAATTTATTCTTAACTTACTTGCCTAGTTAAATGTAAATACATTTATATACAACCTTATATACTCAGCATATGGTCTGATATACCACAGCTGTCAGCCAATCAGCATTCATGGCTCGAACTACCCCGTTTTTACTCATCAATCTACACCCCATAATGACAAAGCAAAAACAGATTTTTTTTTATTTTTGCAAATGTATTAAATATAAAAAACGGAATTTACATTTACATAAGTATTCAAACCCTTTACTCAGTACTTTGTTGAAACACTTTTGGCAGCGATTACAGCCTTGAGTCTGACGCTACAAGCTTGGCACACCTGTATTTGGAGAGGTAATCCCATTATGTTCTACAGATCCTCTCAAACTCTATTTTCCAGACTCTGGTCATTCAAAGACCACATTTTTACAAAAATGTCTAAAAACCTGTTTTTGCTTTGTCATTATGGGGTATTGGGTGTAGATTGAGGGAAAAAAAGTAATTTAATCAATTTTAGAATAAGGCCGTAACGTAACAAAATGTGGAACATGTCAAGGGGTCTGAATACTTTCCGAATGGACTGTATATAATCAGACTTAAATACTCAGCCTTATATACAGCTTTTTATATACAACCTGCGTTGTCTTGGCTGTGTGCTTAGGGTCGTTGTCCTGTTGGAAGGTTAACCTTTGCCCCAGTCTGACGTCCTGAGCGCTCTGGAGCAGGTTTTCATCAAGGATCTCTCTGTACTTTGCTCTGTTCATCTTTCCTTCGATCCTGACTAGTCTCCCAGTCCCTGCCGCTGAATAACATCCCCACAGCATGATGCTGCCACCACCATGCTTCACCATAGGGATGGTGCCAGGTTTTCTTCAGACGTGACACTTGGCATTCAGAGTTCAATCTTGGTTTCATCAGACCAGAGAATCTTGTTCCTCGTGGTCTGAGAGTCTTTAGGTGCCGTTTGGCAAACTCCAAGCAGGCTGTCATATGCCTTTTACTTTAGTGCCTTCCGTCTGGCCACTCTACCATAAAGGCCTGATTGGTGGAGTGCCGCAGAGATGGTTGTACTTCTGGAAGGTTCTCACATCTCCGCAGAGGAACTCTGGAGCTCTGTCAGAGTGACCATTGGGTTCTTGCTTACCTCCCTGACCAAGGCCCTTCTCCCCCGTTTGCTCAGTTCGGCCGGGCGGCCAGCTCTAGGAAGTGTCTTGGTGGTTACAATCTTCTTCCATTTGAGAATGATGGAGGCCACTGTGTTCTTGGGTATCTTCAATGCTACAGAAATGTTTTGGTACCCTTCTAATCTGTGACTCAACACAATCCTGTCTCCGAACTCTACGGACAACTCCTTCGACCTCATGGTTTGGTTTTTGCTCTGACATGCACTGTCAACTGTGGGACCTTATATAGACAGATGTGTGCCTTTCCAAATCATGGCCAATCAATTGAGTTTACCACAGGTGGACTCCAAGTTGTAGAAACATCAGACAGGATGATCAATGGAAACAGGATGCACCTCAGCTCAATTTCAAGTATCATAGCCAAGGGTCTGAATACTTATGTAAATAAGTTATTTCCATTTTTTTTTACAAAAATGTCTAAAAACCTGTTTTTGCTTTGTCATTATGGGGTATTGGGTGTAGATTGATGAGGGGAAAAAAAGTAATTTAATCAATTTTAGAATAAGGCCGTAACGTAACAAAATGTGGAACAAGTCAAGGGGTCTAAATACTTTCAGAATGGACTGTATATAATCAGACTTTAATAATCAGCCTTATATACAACCTTTTATACTATTATAATATACTGTTCGGTCTCCACTATCATAACTTCCATCAAACTAGCTATAAAACATTCAATCTCTGCTTCTGAAGGAAAAGAGACAAGGATAGTAAAATAATACACCACACAGCAAAAAATGGTTTATAGGCTTAATTTATTTCATGGTAATATAAAAACGTTTTGACACTTTAAATAATATTCAGCAATTTTTATTTTTTCAAGCATAAATGATGGCAAACACAGTGACAAACATATCACCATGGTGACTTTGCTACTAATAATTTAATACCACAGCTAGCAAACATCTACTGCCGTCATTTCGAATGAATAGCTTCTATATTTAAGCACAGCTCGCTCACAGAGGTTTGTGCACAAACACCACTTCACATTGGATTACCTTGTTGATTATAACTTTATAGTTCAAATTTATATACTTTATTATTTTATGCCACATGATTATAATAAAAAGTATGAAACGCACAACTCTGACAAGTCGGGCTGATTTCTATGGAGCTACTTTTGTGGCAAAAAAATCCTAAACTTTTACTTGATTTTATTGGCGCAAACGTAATTCCACAGTTTCCTCTCGGTCAGAATAATAAAACTAAAATGGAGGATTCTATATACAGAAAGATGGAGGGACGAGTCCATCGCTCAGAAGACGCCACGCTCAAAAAACATTGTAAATAAATAAGAGAATAATAATTAGAAATGTAAACAAACCAGGCAGGAAGTGCCCAAATGACACACACAAGTAGTTTCAAAAAGATGTATAGATGTATACATGTTTATCATATATATTCTGTCTATATATGTCTTTACAAAAATGCAATTACTGTAGCTCTGCTATGGCCATACATTCTACTCTACAACAGTATAGATTCCAAACCAAAGCGTTTCGATCGACAGTCAGGATATTGGAACATTGTAATATTGCACATGGGATGGGTTTTCCACTTGTGACAGACTTTCTCCCATACTGTGAGAGACTTAACCCTGAACTATGTGCTGCGGCTATTTAGAGCACGGACAGACATGAAGAAAACGTTCAGTTCAGCATTTTCATTTCGCGAAGCCTCGCTCTCATAGGCCAAAACCAGATCTGAATCATATTTCAGAACTGCTGCAGGCTGGATCACAAAATTGAATTCCCGGCATTCTACTTTGTCCTCGTCCCACACACTAGTCTCCCTCTCTCTCAGTGAATCATGATAGCTGTAGGAAGATTTCCACATATAAACAAAACATAAGTAAACCACTTTACAAGAAGTCTATACACAGCTACAGCCCATTGTAAAGCACCAAGGTACATGTTTATGGGGGGTGGAAGTCATTCCTCTGGAACAAATGGCTCCATTCCCGTAGTATATCTTCAGTAACAGCCTGTGGCTTACCCGAAATACAATCGTTGAGCTGGAGTTGTAGAGCCCCATAGGAGAAGAGTCTACACTGTGTGTTATAGTACTGAGGATGTGTGCGACGAGGAGGATGATGAGGGTGGGTGATTGTGAGGTGGGCTGGAATAACTCCGGCTACAGTGTGTGTGCGTGCGTGTGTGTGTCCGGTGGGCCCTGAGTAGGAGGTGGTAGAATATTGCTAATGTGGTTTTGTGCTTGTTGTATCCCATGTCAGGCAGGAGGACCTATCATAGGGACAGTTTAGGGGACATCGGGAGGGACAAGGTTATATTTCAGCAATAAGGCACCTATGGGGTTTGTGGTATATGGCTGTTCTTAAGCATGACGCAACGCGGAATGCCTGGATACAGCCCTTAGCCGTGGTATATTGGCCATATATCACAACCCCCTGAGATGCCTTATTGCTATTATAAATTGGTTACCAATGTAATTAGAACAGTAAAAAAATAATGTTTTGTCACTTTCAGCCAATCAGCATTCAGGGCTCTAACAACCCGGATTGTAATGTACAATCCATAACACAAATCAAACAATATCATTCAAACAAACATAATCATTGTTCATCACCAACAAGCCAATTAACCAGGGCTGTGATATTCCTTAGTATCCAAACTAAAAGACATGCTCATTATTGCAATATACACTATTTATACAAAAGTATGTGGACAACCCTTCAAATTTGTGGATTTTGCTAATTCAGCCACACCAGTTGCTGACAGGTGTATAAAATCGAGCACACCGCCATGCAATCTCCATAGACAAACATTGGCAGTAGAATAGCCTTACTGAAGCTCAGTGACTTTCAACGTGGCACCGTCATAGGATGCCACATTGTCAAATTTCTGCCGTGCTAGAGCTGCCACGGTCAACTGTAAGTGCTGTTATTGTGAAGTGGAAACGTCTAAGAGCAACAAGGGCTCAGCCGTGAAGTGGTAGGCCACACAATCTCACAGAACGGGACCGCCGAGTGCTGAAGCGCATAGCGCGTAAAAATCACCTGTCCTCGGTTGCAACACTCACTACCGAGTTCCAAACTGCCTCTGGAATCAATGTCAGCACAATAACTGTTCATCAGGAGCTTCATAAATTGGTTTCCATGGCCGAGCAGTGGAAATGTGTTCTCTGGAGGGATGAATCATGCTTCACCATCTGGCAGTCCAACGGTCGAATCTGGGTTTGGCGGATGCCAGGAGAACACTACCTGTCCCAATGCATAGTGCCAACTGTAAAGTTTGGTGGAGGAGGACTAATGGTCTGGGGCTGTTTTTCATGGTTCGGGCTAGGGCCCTTAGTTCCAGTGAAGGGAAATCGTAACGCTACAGCCTACAATTACATTCTAGTGCTTCCAACTTTGTGGCAGCAGTTTGGGGAAGGACCTTTCCTGTTTCAGCATGACAGTGCCCCAGTGCACAAAGCAAGGTCTATACAGAAATGGTTTGTCAAGATCGGTGTGGAAGAACTTGACTGGCCTGCACAGAGCCCTGACCTTAACCCCATCGAACACCTTTGGGATGAATTGGAACACCGATTGCGAGCCAGGACTAATCGCACAACATCAGTGCCTGACCTCACCAATGCTCTTGTGGCTTAATGGAAGCAAGTCCCCAATATCTAGTGGAAAGCCTTCCCAGAAGAGTGGAGGCTGTTATAGCAGCAAAGGGGGGACCAACTCCATATTAATGCCCATGATTTTGGAACAAGATGCTCGACAAGCAGGTGTCCACATACTTTTGGTCATGTAGTGTATTTCAAGCCATTTATATATTGTGCCTGGTCTTCTCATCACGTGGATCTCGTAATAAATGCTAGAATATAGAGCTGTGTGCGCAGTAGTACAATCTACCCATTGAGAAGCAGTAACTGAGGCTCGGCTCTCTCCACTACACTACAGATTACAATGTACTACAAATACTATTTGAAATATTTAAAAAAAAAATACTTTTAACTGTATCCTGTCTGGAGTGCCAGATGGCCTGGGTTTGCACTTTTGCGACTATTCTACTGGTTCCATTGCACCAGGCAAGCTTAAGCCCAGTTGAAGTATGTTAAATGATGTAAGATAGTTTTTGAACCCAGTGTATGCTACTGAAAAACATTGCTTTGCATTGTGTGCCCCCTTAGGAAGCAGAGGCATGGGTCAAAAGACCCCGACGATCAGAGGGAGAAATGTAAAGCCAACCAACACTCAGTTGACATCCAGTAGTCTATTATTCACGACGGCCATCTGGTCAGAGCATGTCTCAACAACACACAGTCCTCAGAGAGAGAACAGAATGTAGTGTTAATGGGGTTGTCCCCCCCCCCAATGACTTTCTGACTGTAAAGCCTGATTTTTTCATTCTAAGACAAACATAACTTCTAGAGGATGTGTATTGTCTAGGCAGTAGCCAGTTGTCAGATCGTTTAGTTATGGATATATTCGTATCAGTCTAGTGCATTTACTTTAAAGTGGCAATATGTAAATTTTTGGGCAACCCCACCAAATTCACATAGAAATGTGAGACATAGATCTATCATTCTACTTGAAAGCAAGTCTAAGAAGCAGTAGATCTGTTCTATGTGGGCTATTTCTATGCTTCCTGTTCTTAAGTTGTGTCTTTTACTTTCGGTTTTGTACACCAGCTTCAAACAGCTGAAACAACAATATTTTTGATTCTGGAAAATAGATTTCACAGCAGTTTAGATGGTACAATGATTCTCTATACTATCTTATTTTGTCACATAAACTGAAATTAGGTGAACTATTAGAGTTAAATTAGGCGAAATATTAGATATTTAGCAACCAGGAAATGGAGGAGCGATTTCTGCATAGTGCAACTTTAAGGATAACAAAGTGATATTACAGAATGTACTCGCGAAATGTTGATTTGCGGTTGATTAAACATTGTTAGCAGCTTTTATATAAATAAGATAAAAAAACAACAATATACCTTATCTGATCCTATAGTTTGTAATTCATCTTGATATAGGACGAATGTAGTGATTTATCCTGTTATACAGTAGGATGCCCACTTATTCAAGACCAGGGAATATGGCCTTGATGCTGAGTTGGTAATCTTGCTGGGCACTGTAGTTCACCACCATCACCACCATACACTAACTTAACCCCACACAAACTCATATCAACTACAGTTACTATGGTTTCACCTGATAAGTTAGATATAACATATCAATGTAGTGTAGTATACTACACAACTGGTCAAATGTTTTAGAACACCTTCTCATTCAAGGGTTTTTCATTATTTGTACTATTTTCTACATTGTAGAATAATAGTGAAGACATCAGAGCTATGAAATAACACATATGGAATCATGTAGCAAGCAAAAAAAATCTAAATATATTTTATATTTCAGATTCTTCAACTAGCCACCCTTTGCCTTGATGACAGCTTGGCATTCTCTCAACCAGCTTCACGAGGTAGTTACCTGGAATGCATTTCAATTAACAGGTGTGCCTTGTTAAACATTCATTTGTGGAATTTCTTTCCTTCTTAATGCGTTTGAGGCAATCAGTTGTGTTGTGATAAGGGGGAGGGGGGGGTTTCTTCAACTGCAGTTTCTTCAACTGCAGTCGCAAAAACCATCAAGTGCTATGATGGAACTGTCTCTCATGAGGACTGCCACAGGAAAGGAAGACCCAGACTTACCTCTGCTGCAGAGGATAAGTTCATTAGAGTTACCAGCCTCAGAAATTGCAGCCCAAATAAATGCTTCAGAGTTCAAGTAACAGTCACATCTCAACATCAACTGTTCAGAGGAGACTGCGTGAATCAGGCCTTCATGGTTGATTGCTGCAAAGAAACCACTACTAAAGGACACCAATAATAAGAAGAGACTTGCTTGAGCCAAGAAACATGAGAAATGGACATTAGACCGGTGGAAATATGTCCTTTGGTCTGATGAGTCAAATTTGAGATTTTTGGTTCCAACCGCAGTGTCTTTGTGAGATGCGGTATGGGTGAAAGGATGATCTGCGCATGTATATTTCCCACCGTGAAGCATGGAGGAGGAGGTGCTTTGCTGGTGACACTGTCTGTGATTTATTTAGAATTCAAGGCACACTTAACCAGCATGGCTACCACAGCATTCTGCAGCGATACGCCATCCCATCTGGTTTGGCCTTAGTGGGACTATGATTTGTTTTTCAACAGGACAATGACCCAACACACCTCCAGGCTGTGTAAAGGCTATTTGACCAAGAAGGAGAGTGATGGAGTGCTGCATCAGATGACCTGGCCTCCACAATCCCCCGACCTCAACCCAATTGAGATGGTTTGGGATGAGTCAGACCGCAGAGTGAAGGAAAAGCAGCCAACAAGTGCTCAGCATATGTGGGAACTCCTTCAAGACTGTTGGAAAAGCATTCCAGGTGAAGCTGGATGAGAAAATGCCAAGAGTGTGCAAAAGCTGTCATCAAGGCAAAGGGTGGCTATTTGAAGAATCTCAAATATAAAATATATTTTGATTTGTTTAACACTTTTTTGGTTACTACATGATTCCATTTGTGTTATCTCATAGTTTCGATGTTTTCACTATTACTCTACAATGTAGAAAATAGTACAAATAAAGAAAAACCCTTGAATGAGAAGGTGTTCTAAAACTTTTGACCGGTAGTGTATATAGTATATAAATATATCAACTAGAGAGGGTCATGTTTTTTTATTTCACCTTTATTTAACCAGGTAGGCTAGTTGAGAACAAGTTCTCATTTGCAACTGCGACCTGGCCAAGATAAAGCAAAGCTGTGTGACACAGACAACAACCCATGTAAAGCTGGGGGTTATGAAATGACTGGGTCCTGACTGTCTTTATAGAGTAGAGATGTAATGTACATAATGTCAGAGTATACATTATAATTAGATGTAGCCATTAATCAATGTGTGGTTGGACTGTTGCATGGTGGCAGGTTGGCCTGCGACTGAGTTGACAGTAATAAGCTCTGTGTGTTGGTTTGTCTGAGTAGCATGCTAACTTAAAGTAACTGGGCCACCCATCACCTTTACAAGCTGACAAACTGTGAACTGTGCTTTTGGTCCCACGTTCATGCTGTAGGCATGAGAGAGACAGAGGACCGTGGTTGGTCCTGTCTAGGAGGGGTTTCTGTGTTACCCTAGCTGCCCAACACACCCAGCTTATTAAAAGGACAAAGCGTACGGTGCAGTACAGGATACCCTGTGAGCAGAGAGACAGTGGCGCAGTGAGAAATGTTCCACTGAGAAAAGTGTGCTTTCTGACAGGAAGTAAACAGGAGGTTGTGTGTTTGTAGTGTCACACAGGAAGTGCGTGTGTTTGTAGTGTCACACAGGAAGTGCGTGTGTATGTGGGGTTGAGAGGGCGGTCGGTTTGCAAGGTTGAGTGAGCGAGCGCCTCTCGTCTGACCAGGCCGTGCTAGCGAAAGGCTCAGACGAGAAGACATCGAGGTGAAAGGAAGGAAAAATCAATAAGCTATTCTATAAGCACAGGTGAATTAAGAAACAGGTTTATATTGCATGTCCAGTACTAGAGTCAAGTCCATTTCTCAGTGTGTATAAAACGGCAAGAAGAAAGAAAGCTATATTGTGGGATTGTGATTACATATAACTTTCTAAAATAATTTATACCAACAATAAGTATATCATATATTTACATATGTACATCATAAAGAGTATCAACACATGTAATACATATTTATAGAAACTTATACCAGACATATAAATGCATATATTCCATTGTATAGGCACACATACACTCAGTGAATATACAATTGAAGTGATATATTGCAATGCTGTGCTTGGGTAAGACTCAATGGAACATTCACATCATCTCAAGTAAGCTAGAAGCCAAAACAGTTCAGGTGTCGTATTGCTATATAAGAAAAAGACCCAAAGATCAAGGTCCTCAGCTTTTAGTTTTGACGCAGCTGAGATTCAAAAAAGTCCAATCAAATATTGCTTTTTTTTTTTAGGTTTGTTTCTTTTGATTTGGGTCGTGAGGAGACAGAACAGAGTGAGAGGAGTTCAGTTTGACCACTCGCTGGCTCTGTAAATGATGGTGGGAGACAGACAGACAGCCTGCTGGGTCAAAGGGCAAGCCTGGAGCAGCACTGTAGTCAGATAGTTTAGAAGCAACACAACCTGATGGTTCTAGAAGTCAGAGAAGAGATCTTGAGGACCCAACTGAATAATAAATGGTGCGATGGTCCGAGGCTGGTAAAAGGGATTGTCAATGAAAAGACCACCTACAGTGAGAAGAGCAGAGACAGATAGTGTAATTACTGTGGTGGCCCTGTAGGAGGCAGCATATCTTACTCTCTCCGTAGGTTGTCATCTCTGCTCTGTCTGGCTGTACTGTACGTGGGGTTTTCATTGCACTGGGGCGGGTCAGGTTAATAAAGACATCAACAACTTAAGTTGCAACGGTTACCACTTTCTGACAAAATCAATCCAACTAAAATTAAAACGGAAAACTATTGGACATTTAAAAACAAACAAACTTTGGAGCTCATTCATTTAAAATATTAAAGCAGAGAAATGTGATAAGACATGTAGCAGCTTTAACATTTTTTTTTTTAAGACAATGTGATTAGTACATAACTCTGACAAATCAAATCCAATGTTGTGATTTTGGAGAGAGTATAGTAGGATGGCTGCCATCACGACAAGAGAGGGAGAGCCCATGGGAGAGAGAGGGAGAGGGAGGAAGATAGAGAGAGGAAGATAGGGAGAGAGAGATGGAGAGCCCGTGGGAGAGGGAGAGAGGGGGGAAGATAGGGAGAGAGAGATGGAGAGCCCGTGGGAGAGGGAGAGAGAGGGAGGAAGATAGGGAGAGAGAGATGGAGAGCCCGTGGGAAATGAAGCGAGAGGGGGAGCCCATGGAAGAGAGGGGGAGAGGAAGAGAGGGAGAGGAGGAGATGAGGAGAGGGAGAGCCCATGGGAGAGAGGGGGAGCCCATGGGAAAAGGAGAGAGGAGGAGAGAGCCCATGGGAAAGGGAGAGAGGGGGAGCCCATGGGAAAGGGAGAGAGGAAATGAGGAAGAGAGAGCGAGATGGGGAGCCCATGGGAGATGAAGCGAGAGGGAGCCCATGGGAAAGGGAGAGAGGAGGAGAGAGAGAAGGAGAGAGAGAGCCCATGGGAGATGGAGAGAGGAGGAAAGAGAGAAGGAGAGAGAGAGCCCATGAGAGAGAGAAGGAGAGCCCATGGGAGATGAAGCGAGGGAGCCCATGGGAAAGGGAGAGAGGAGGAGAGAGAGAAGGAGAGCGAGAGCCCATGGGAGATG
Organism: Salvelinus namaycush; assembly: GCF_016432855.1. Classification (NCBI taxonomy): domain Eukaryota; kingdom Metazoa; phylum Chordata; class Actinopteri; order Salmoniformes; family Salmonidae; genus Salvelinus; species Salvelinus namaycush. Next base: position 9,466,018 of record NC_052309.1, on the reverse strand, counting down.
GAGAGAGGAGGAAAGAGAGAAGGAGAGAGAGCCCATGGGAGAGGGAGAGAGGAGAGAGAGAAGGAGAGCCCATGGGAGATGAAGCGAGAGGGAGCCCATGGGAGATGAAGCGAGAGGGAGCCCATGGGAAAGGGAGAGAGGAGGAGAGAGAGAGCCCATGGGAGATGGAGAGAGGAGGAAAGAGAGAAGGAGAGAGAGAGCCCATGGGAGAGGGAGAGAGAAGGAGAGAGAGAGATGGGGAGCCCATGGGAGATGAAGCGAGAGGGAGCCCATGGGAAAGGGAGAGAGGAGGAGAGAGAAGGAGAGAGAGAGCCCATGGGAGAGGGAGAGAGAGAGAAGGAGAGAGAGAGATGGGGAGCCCATGGGAGATGAAGCGAGAGGGAGCCCATGGGAAAGGGAGAGAGGAGGAGAGAGAGAAGGAGAGAGAGAGATGGGGAGCCCATGGGAGATGAAGCGAGAGGGAGCCCATGGTAGGGGTGTTGGGATCAGACACAGAATGGGCTTCCCCTGGCTGTCACTGAGCTTGGTTTCAACCAACCATTGGAGAGGACACTGGGACCTCTGGTCTATGGCTGGGCCTCATAGCGATAACCATGGAGATGGCAGTCCTAAATGGACCGTAACCCAAGGGGCTTTTCTCTCAATGGTGATAGGGACCACATCCTCTCAGCCACGGGCCAGCACGGACACACAACCTTCTCAGATTGACCCAAATATCCTCATATTAGATATATTTTAGGAGTCAATATAAGATCACTTTTAGGGTTTAACAGAAAATCTATATTTGGGTAAAAATATAGATGGATGCTCAATGAATTCCAATTTGGACTTCACTGTTTTGTATACAGAACAGTGTGTTGTTGTGTAGTGAGCCATCAGACCAGGCAGGGAGCAGCGTTGTGACTGAACTGGTTAAACTCCGGTAGCCCCGGGGAGACGACTGACAGCTGAGTCACACTGATGCACTCACCAATAAAACAAATGAAAAAGTCAAACAACCACAGAAATGAACCAGGGCCCGGTTTCCCAAAAGCATCGTTATTAACGGTGCACTTAAAAACATTGTAATCTAACGCCTGCCTCAACTAAGTGCGTCGTTAGATGCGTTTTTGCCCTCCCGCGTCACTTTATACACAGACGATCTCCACTAAACATCACATGGTTTATCCGTCTCTTTGTGACCACTGATAACTTCAGAACAAAGTTGACTACAAATACAATGTTGCCAATGTCTTTGCAATTGACACAAAAAGTGATGTATAAAAAGATGGTTCAAATGAAAAACCAGATGACTGCATGAAATTATAAACTATAGACCTGTTTCAATCATGTTGAAATACATTTCATGTTCAATCAACTGAGTTCTATTTTGCTACTTGTAGGCTACTGTCTGTAATTCGTCTCAATATATTCCATGATGTGTAGCGTAACATGTGCACAATGATTTGCCAAATCTGTGATTTAGTGCATTTAATTGGGTAAGCATTAGAATAAGCCGGCTATATATTTGCAGCCGTAGGTGGTAAAATCTCTCTAGGAGCTGATCCGTCGTCAGTATTGTGAAATAATTGTAATGTTTAGGAAAGGTTTTCATGGAGAAAGCTGATCCGAGAGCAGCGCTCCTTTCAATCCTATCAGTATCGACATGCTCCAACGACGCACCTAGTGACTGTTCTCTCTGCTTGGTGTTCTGGGAAACATGTTACATCTTCGTCCGTTGTAGGAAAGATGCATCGTTAAACACTCGTAAATTATATCGCTATCGGGAAACCGGGCCCAGGACAAATTACATAGCAGTCTCCATTGGTTGGATAGGGTCCCTTGTTGCTGCTTTCCATTCTCCAGTGTGTAGCTGTGGTTCCATATTTCCATGTGTCCAGTGCTGTGCTGTGCTGTGGGTGTATTCGATAGGACTCAGGGGAACCAGCCAACTAAGCAGCCATATCAGATTGCTGTGTGAACTGTGAATGGTGTTCACGGGATGGGTTCGGTGAGGGTTATGAGGGGTCAGACTCAGGGTTGTGAGGGTTCTGAGGGGCCAGACTCAGGGTTGTGAGGGGCCAGACTCAGGGTTGTGAGGGGCCAGACTCAGGGTTGTGAGGGGTCAGACTCAGGGTTGTGAGGGGTCAGACTCAGGGTTGTGAGGGGTCAGACTCAGGGTTGTGAGGGGCCAGACTCAGGGTTGTGAGGGGCCAGACTCAGGGTTGTGAGGGGCCAGACTCAGGGTTGTGAGGGGTCAGACTCAGGGTTGTGAGGGGTCAGACTCAGGGTTGTGAGGGGTCAGACTCAGGGTTGTGAGGGGTCAGACTCAGGTTTGTGAGGGTTTTGAGGGGTCAGACTCAAGGTTATGAGGGGTCAGACTCAGGGTTATGAGGGTTATGAGGGGTCAGACTCAGGGTTATGAGGGTTTTGAGGGGTCAGACTCAGGGTTATGAGGGGTCAGACTCAGGGTTGTGAGGGGTCAGACTCAGGGTTGTGAGGGGTCAGACTCAGGGTTGTGAGGGTTATGAGGGGTCAGACTCAGGGTTATGAGGGGTCAGACTCAGGGTTATGAGGGGTCAGACTCAGGGTTATGAGGGGTCAGACTCAGGGTTGTGAGGGGTCAGACTCAGGGTTATGAGGGGTCAGACTCAGGGTTGTGAGGGGTCAGACTCAGGGTTGTGAGGGGTCAGACTCAGGGTTGTGAGGGGTCAGACTCAGGGTTATGAGGGGTCAGACTCAGGGTTATGACAGGACAGAACAGGACAGGTGATGATTTCATCAAGATATCCATGACCAGGGTCAATTCCATTTCATTCAGTCAATTCAGGATTTAAACTGAAATTCTAAATCGGAATTCTCCCTGAATAAACTGAATTGAAATGTAATGAAATGACAGCAGTAGGTCTGAGCTTTGAACTATTAGAATATCTATTTTCAAATACAATATATTTTGTGGTCAATTTACAGTGTACAAATTATTATAATTATGTTGACCTCTGGTACTGAATCACTACACTGCTAAAATCTCTGCTCCCATGACACCACCATGTAACTTCCTGTTCCAACCAGGAAATAGCTTCTCTAGCCAAATAGAGAGTGCTACAATAGCGTAGCCCATAAGGCTGTATATACTATTACTGTCCCTTGTTTCAGTTAGACAACAGGCAGTGCTCAGATTGTTGTAGGATATATACCGGTAAAGGTTTTATTTGTCCACAATAGTTCCATTATAATTGCTATGCATCCTTCACACAGCTCAGGGTTACAGAGAATGTGTTCTGTGTCAAATTGCAAGGCCTAAATCTTTCCTACTTAAGAACAGAAACAACGAATAACAAAAAAGTATTGATATAATTTAGATTCAAAAGAATGAGGTAACAATTCACAGTACAAATCCTTCAAGTTTTATTTTTATTTAATTTTTTAGAAATCTTTATCAGCAAAATACACTTCTTTTACAAATCATCTTCTGCTCAAGTCCTTTTGTTCACTTCTCCCTCCATATGTAGGACAAATAAAAAGACTCAGAATCCCTTCTAGTGGGGTGTTTTGGGGTCCCTGTTCTAAAAGAAGGAGTAGTGGGGGATGGGGTAGGCGGGCATTTTCATAACAGGCAACAGAAGCATTCTGTTGGGGGAGAAACCTTGAGGGGAGACATGAAAACAGAAAATACTCCACATGAGTCCACGGCAGGCAGGGCAAAAGAAAAACAAACGCTTCTGTTCTGATCTACTAGCTACTATACCCAGAGTCTAGGCCACAGAACTAGAATCAATAGAATACCAGGTTATCCATTTTTTTAAATGATATTGTCAAAGCAGCATTGCTCTATTCATTTAATTTCTATGGTCTAGGCCCTAGACAGACCCTGTGTGCAGAGCTATACAGTAGAACACAGAGAGAGGGGCAATGTGTGAGAGAGGAGGAGGAAGGAAGACCAACATGTCAATGGTGGTGAACAATGCAGGGCTGTGGTTGGTTGGCTGGTTTCTTTGTGTCTTTGTTTATAGGTACTATAATATGGAAAGGATATTATTGTGTTCTTGAGTGTGTGTTCTTGAGTGTGTGTTTCTCACAGTCTTGAACCCATATAGAAATCCCAAAGCAGCAACACGAGGCTGAGCGCCACACACCAGTGAGAGTCAGATAGATAGATAGACTATAGTGGGGACAATTAACCAGCATGCAACAGCATCTCAGAAGCACTGACGGGGACTGGGGGGGTAGTGGACAGGATATGTTATCTGATCTCACAGAAGCCAATACCAGGACTTCAATAATGCCATGACTGACACGACTGGGCGGGTACTAAAGGAACACTGGTAATATAGCAGGCAGAGACCAGGCTGGGTCGGACCGAGCCACAAGGGTTAAGGGATAAATTGGGTATTTTAGACCTTACAGTTATATGGTCCTGGCCCATAGACTATCATAAGTATTCACCCACTTGGATTTCTTCACATTTTATTGTGTTACAAAATGGGATTAAAATGGATGTAATTATAATTTTTGGTCAACGATCAACACAAAATACTCTGTAATGTCAAAGTGGAAGAAAAATTTGAACATTTTTAAAGATGAATGAAAAAGAAAACATTAATATCCTGATTAGATAAGTATTCACCCCCCTCAGTCAATACATGTAAGATACACCTTTGGCAGTGATTACAGCTGTGAGTCTTATTAGGCAAGTCTCTAAAGCCTTGTTCACATTGGCAGTTGGAAGTGACTCAAGTCCAATTTTCTTTGAATATCGAATCTGCTATTTTTCCTGCAGTCTGAACAGCCAAAAAGCACATGGAATCAGATATTTCAAGCCACATTTCAAACCACCTTCGTAGGTGGTTTGAAGTCCGATACAAATTTGATTCCTGGCCATGTGACTTGTGTCTAAACTGTGAAATCTGATATACTTAACCTCAAGTGGTTTTACACTGTTACTTGGGATAACTTGTTGCTTGCTAGCTACTCTGTTGACAGTTTGACAAGAACATGTGGTTGTTCATTTTTGTTTTTAACAAACAAATTACTGAATGTGCTAGAAAGCTAAATAGCTACCTAGCTAATAGCTAAATAGCTACCTAGCTAATAGCTAAATAGCTACCTAGCTAATTAGTTGAATGTATTAAGGCCTGCAGTGTGAACAAGGCTTAAGAGCTTTGCACACCTGGATTGTGCAATATTTGCCCATTATTAATTTCAAGATGTCAAGGTGTTGGGGATCATGGCTAGAGAGCAACTTTCAAGTCTTACCATCGATCTTCAAGCAGATTTAAGTCACAACAGTAACTTGGCCACTCAGGAACATTCACTGTCTTCTTGGTAAGCAACTCCAGTGTAGATTTGTCCTTGTGTTTTAGGTTATTGTCCTGCTGAATGGTGAATTCATCCTCCAGTTACTGGTGGACAGAAGACTGAATCAGGTTTTCCTCTAGGATTTTACCTGTGCTTAGCGCCATTGCGTTTGTTTTTACCCAGTCTTTGCCGATGTCAAGCATACCAATACCATGATGCAGACAACACCATGCTTTAAAATAAGGAGACAGTTACTCAGTGATGTGTGGTGTTGCACCAAACATAAGGCTTTGCATTAAGGCCAAAAAGTGTTTTCCTTTGTCATGTTTTTTTAAGGTATTACTTTAGTGCCTTGTTGCATACATGATGCAGCTCAGTTCCAAAGGACGACTGCATCTTCGATGTGTCTAGGTGGTTAATACATCATCCATAGCATAATTATTAACTTGACCATGCTTAAAGAGATATTCAAATGTCTGATTTGTTATTGTTACCCATCTACCAATCAGTGCCCTTCTCTATGAGGCTTTCAAAAAAAGGTCCCTGATATTTGAATCTGTGTTTGAAATGGAACACTGGACTGAGGGACCTTAGATGTTGTATGTTTGAGGGACAGAGGAAGGGGAAGTTATTCAAAAATCATGTCAATCTCTATTATTTCAAAAAGAGAAACTGGCGTGCTCAGCTCAAATACTTGTAGTAGTAACAAAAGTATTTGGGTGCCGGGTTCAAAAGACATATAGTTGAAGAAAGGGAGCAACCTGCACTCACTGAAATATTCTTGAACTTTTAATATATATTTTTAGCAGCAGCAGTCTTAACAAATGGACGCGTTCCGGCGTCCGTCCTTCGTCAGTATTTGGAGAACAAACACATTTCAGTACAGCGTCTTTCTTTTTGAACAGTTATTTAATGGATGTAAATAATAACAGTATGGCAATGTGTTGTCATCTATAAATGTGGGTGGATGACTATTGTTCTACATATGCTGCTGTCTGTTTGTTCTGACAAAATACATGAAATCTTAAAGAATATTTCAGGTCTGTCCTTTCTTCAAGTAAACCACTATTATTTCACACAGAGTGAGTCCATGTGATTCACCCTCTGAAAAAAGGGGATGAATACTTTTGCAACAACAATATTTTAGTTATGGAAAAAAAAAAAATCATTTGTAAAAATATGTAAAATTTTCTTTTTACTTTGACATTATGGAGTACTTGGTGTAGATCAATGACAAAACAATAACAATTACATCTGCTTCAATCCCACTTTGTAACGCAACAAAATGTGGAAAGATCCAACGGGGTGAATGTTTATGATACCCACTGTATAACTGGATAATACCAAACGTACAGCACTCCAGTCTAAATAAAGGAATATGGAGCCTGGAGTCCAGCCCCATGCTAGGCTAAGGCCCATATTCAAAAAGTATATCAGAGCAGGAGTGCTGAGCTCTATATGGACAGGTCCCACCTGTCAAAGGCAAAACTGATCCTATATCAGCACTCCTACACTGAGACTCTTTGTGAATACGAACCCATGGTTCTCTGGCGGTTCCTTTTAGAATATGTTGTGTCTACCCTGTAACCAGCCCGGTCCAGTCTCCCATCCGGAACATAAGACTCATTCAAAGCCCCCAGAACCAGAAACAGGCAGCTCTCTCTGTGAAAGAGGGGAGGGGCCTCCCAGTGCCACGCAACAACACACAAGGACCAGTTTGTTCTAAGATTAGGGTTTGTGTCATGGAGAGAGAGAGAGAGGGAGGGAGGGAGGGGGGGAGGGAGGGAGGGAGGGAGGGAGGGAGGGAGAGAGATGGAGGGAGGGAGGGAGGGAGAGAGATGGAGGGAGGGAGGGGGAGAGAGAGAGGGGGAGAAAGAGAGGGGGAGGGCGCGAGAGAGAGAGGGGGAGGGAGGGAGGGCGCGAGAGAGAGAGTATGTATATCTTTTTTTACATTATCATATGTTTTTGAGTGTATAAATCTGTAAGACAAAGTGGGTGTGAGTGATTGAGCATCGTGAGTGTTGCTGTCCTCAAACCGCTAAGTGCTATATTGAATTATGCTGAGAGAGTGAAAGGGGAGGGGAGGGGAGGGGAGAGGAGAGGAGGGGAGTGGAGGAGAGCACATTGAATCTGATCTAGTTTTGTAGCGATGAAAGAGACTATGGAAGATATTCAAACCCTCCAGAGGTCTTAGACAAGCTACTGGCTGCCTGGCAGAGACTGAGCAGGCCACACCTGACTGACCGACCAGCCAGTCTAGCCAGAGGACCAGCCAGTCTAGCCAGAGGACCAGCCAGTCTAGCCAGAGGACCAGCCAGTCTAGCCAGAGGACCAGCCAGTCTAGCCAGAGGACCAGTCAGTCTAGCCAGAGGACCAGCCAGTCTAGCCAGAGGACCAGCCAGTCTAGCCAGAGGACCAGCCAGTCTAATCTAGGAGTGGGAAGCCTACACTATGTGGACAGTAGGGCTGATCCCATTTAGTTGACTGGTTGATTGTTTGGTCGATAGGCTGTTGGTCGAGCAATATTTTTTTTGTCGAGCAGTAGCAAATATCTATAAAATGTATGGCACACGAGACACCTGTCTGATTCACGCATGTCTCAGTAGACTAATCCATTGCGTAGGCCGTGGGATGGCACACCAGTACCACCAGTATTCCTCTATCTTATTGGTTGTGTTCTGGTTGAGTGAGAGCGCACCTGATTATCCATAGAAGTAGGTCTAGGCTACCTGGCCAGCGTGCACATGTAGGCATATAAATGTGCCCATCTGGGGATCTGATAGTGTTTCTGATTGTCTTAACTCACCACCACCACAGGTTCTCAAAGTTATTTTTTCTTCACCTCAAACAGCAAGTAAACAAAGTCTGTTTTTCCATCCATTGAGAATGACAATAGTTCCTCAACGTAGCCTATTGGAAAAAACTCTCTCTTTTGACCACTCGGTGTGAAAGGGGAAAAATATGTCCTGCTCTTATCTGGTGGAAAATAGGCCTAATTGATAACTTCAAATCTCTTTTCGCAAATCGTCTACAGCTGTGTCTGTCCGAAGCTCACTGCCAAGTTGATAGTTGATACAATGTTTCAAGTTCCTTGCATTCAGTGTGTAGCCAATGTGATTTATAGGATATTTATTATTATCAGGATATTTTCTACCTGCAGGCTTCAATGTTGTTATTTGTTAGCTTTATGTAGGCTATTTTTACATAGTTGGCAATTAAAGTTACTTTTAGAATTTTGATTAACCACATGATAATGATTTTATCAGAACAGATGATCAATGTTCCCTCTAAGAGTTGTGCGGGCGCGCAGTAGACCCGAGACTGCCGCGCAGTGCGCATAACAAAAATCTGCCCACGGAGAGGAGCACGAGATTGAACTTTACTCAACTTTTTGGAGTTTTCCCTGTTCGTTAACACTATCAAGTCAACGTTTCCCTTTACTGTGGGAATGGTGATCAAATCAACACAATATTACACACTTTCTTTCTTTTTTTTGTTATTATCATGTTGTGTTGCTGTGTTTTCATGTGTTACTGTCTTAGGTCTCTATATGTAGTGTTGTCTCTCTTGTCGTGATGCGTGTTTTGTGTTATATTTTTATTTTATTACAATTTTTAATCCCAGCCCCCGTCCCCGCAGGAGGCCTTTTGGTAGGCCGTCATTGTAAATAAGAATTTGTTCTTAACTGACTTGCCTAGTTAAATAAAGGTTAAATAAAATGAATAAATAAAAAATAAACAGGTTAATGTCAAGCCCTGCATGTTTTTTTCAAAAGCATTATGTATTGTAGGCATTCATTGAACACCACACATTGGCTGCTACTGTAGATTGAATGATAGAACAGCTATTTCCATGTTAAAATGTTACACGGAACCCAAACCGGCTGCGCGCATGTGACATCGTGCGCTATCGTGCATAAATGTATTTTGTCCCCCTACACCAAACGCGATCACGACACGCAGGTTAAAATATCAAAACAAACTCTGAACCAATGACATTAATTTGGGGACAGGTCGAAAAGCATTAAACATGTATGGCAATTTAGCTAGTTAGTTTGCACTTGCTAGCTAATTTGTCCTATTTAGCTAGCTTGCTGTTGCTAGCTAATTTGTCCTGGGATATAAACATTGGGTTGTTATTTTACCTGAAATGCACAAGGTCCTCTACTCCGACAACTAATCCACACACAAGACGGCCAAGAGAATCGTTTCTAGTCATCTCTCCTCCTTCCAGGCTTTTTCATCTTTGAATTTATATGGTGATTGGCATCTACACTTTCATAGTATTACCACGACAACAGGCAAAACATTTCGTCTTTCAATCACCCACGTGGGTATAACCAATGAGGAGATGGCACGTGGGTACCTGCTTCTATAAACCAATGAGGAGATGGGAGAGGCAGGACTTGCAGCGCGATCTGCTTCAGAAATAGAAAGGAGTTCTATTTTAGCCCTTGGCATCGCAGACGCTCGTGAGCAGTGTGGGTGCAATAATTGAATAACATGTGACGCTCGCGCACGCGATGTGTCTGGTCTGGTCAGCATGTAAGGGGATGCATTTTCACCATAGTTTTTGATGGCAGGCCACTCTGGTAGGACTACATTATGATCAAATAGCCACAGTAGCCTACTTGACCACTGTTAAAACTGTAACTTAAAGCGGTTACAGCCTCAGTTTTCACAGTAAAACTGTAACTTAAAGCGGTTACAGCCTCAGTGTTCACAGTAAAACTGTAACTTAAAGCGGTTACAGCCTCAGTGTTCACAGTAAAACTGTAACTTAAAGCGGGTACAGCCTCAGTGTTCACAGTAAAACTGTAACTTAAAGCGGTTACAGCCTCAGTGTTCACAGTAAAACTGTAACTTAAAGCGGTTACAGCCTCAGTGTTCACAGTAAAACTGTAACTTAAAGCGGTTACAGCCTCAGTGTTCACAGTAAAACTGTAACTTAAAGCGGTTACAGCCTCAGTGTTCACAGTAAAACTGTAACTTAAAGCGGTTACAGCCTCAGTGTTCACAGTAAAACTGTAACTTAAAGTAGGTACAGCCTCAGTGTTCACAGTAAAACTGTAACTTAAAGCGGTTACAGCCTCAGTGTTCACAGTAAAACTGTAACTTAAAGTAGGTACAGCCTCAGTGTTCACAGTAAAACTGTAACTTAAAGCGGTTACAGCCTCAGTGTTCACAGTAAAACTGTAACTTAATGCGGGTACAGCCTCAGTGTTCACAGTAAAACTGTAACTTAAAGTAGGTACAGCCTCAGTGTTCACAGTAAAACTGTAACTTAAAGCGGTTACAGCCTCAGTGTTCACAGTAAAACTGTAACTTAAAGTAGGTACAGCCTCAGTGTTCACAGTAAAACTGTAACTTAAAGTAGGTACAGCCTCAGTGTTCACAGTAAAACTGTAACTTAAAGCGGTTACAGCCTCAGTGTTCACAGTAAAACTGTAACTTAAAGTAGGTACAGCCTCAGTGTTCACAGTAAAACTGTAACTTAAAGCGGTTACAGCCTCAGTGTTCACAGTAAAACTGTAACTTAAAGCGGTTACAGCCTCAGTGTTCACAGTAAAACTGTAACTTAAAGCGGTTACAGCCTCAGTGTTCACAGTAAAACTGTAACTTAAAGCGGTTACAGCCTCAGTGTTCACAGTAAAACTGTAACTTAAAGTAGGTACAGCCTCAGTGTTCACAGTAAAACTGTAACTTAAAGCGGTTACAGCCTCAGTGTTCACAGTAAAACTGTAACTTAAAGTAGGTACAGCCTCAGTGTTCACAGTAAACACGCGCTGGAAGTTGCACAGAATTTTCACAACGTTCAAGTTTGCGCCCTGCAGACCTGAAATTTGCTCAGTGCCACAAATAATTTGAGGGAACATTTGCGACGATACTCTCGGTCGACATAAACACTTTTTTTTTGTCGGGGACAGTCCTAGTGTAGAGTGAATTAAACAGTTCCGCTGTTAATGTATCCCTTGTTTATAAGAATATAGTAGAGCTTTGAGATACAATTGGTTGGAAGAGGTTGTGTGTGTGTGTGTGTATTGTACTGCATTACAGTAGAGCTAGCTTTGGTTAGAAGCTAGTCTACAGACGTAGTGTTAGTGGGTATAACCCATATAGACGGTCCTTGTGTGTGTTGGTGGCATCGGTCTCTGCCTGGGCTGGGCAGCTTTGAATGGGCTATCTGGCTGTGGATAGAGAGCAGGGGGGTTACACTGAGGAGAGGAGAGAGATGTCCAGAGAGTCAGGATGGGCAGACGGATGGACGGACGGACAGACAAGCAGAAGGGCAGAACAAGCAGCAGTCTGGACACTCAGGCGGGCGAAGAAGCGCAGCAAGGCTTGCTCCAACCACAGTAAGAACCAAAAGGTTATGATCAGTTCCACTTTTAATTTAGCTTTTAAATTCGCCCAATTCTTCAGTTTCAATATCGACCTCTATATGTAACTCAGATTCAATGGGAATATACAGTGTTGTTTTCCAGTAGGGCCTCCAACAGGTGTAGGAAGGAAAAGAATAGTGAGGTAGATGTTAACCCTATAGACTTACCATAGGCTGGGGCGGCTGCAGCACTGTATCCATATGGAGTCCCGAAGCCTGTCACACATGTTAAAGCCATGTAGACTATTAGTATCGCTGGTTCACTGGACATAATGATAACACACACACACTCACATACTCACATACTCACATACTCACTCACACACACACACACACACACACACACACACACACACACACACACACACAGAGCGTTATGGCAGGGAACTGGACAGGACAGACAGAGACAAAACACACACAAAAGATCACCCACATACTTCCATGTACCTGGTATCTGTGTGTATCCTGGTGCAGCGGCTGTGGTAATGAAGGCTCCACTGGTCAGGGCTGCTGCTCTACCTCTCCCCCTGGCCACCTGGGCTGCTACTGCTGAGGCTGCCACTGCTGCAGCTAGGGAACCTTTCATCTACAGGGACACAGAAACAGTACTGTAAACAGGCTGTACTGATGACTGACCAGACTACCCTGTAAACAGGCTGTACTGATGACTGACCAAACTACCCTGTAAACAGGCTGTATTGATGACTGACCAGACTACCCTGTAAACAGGCTGTATTGATGACTGACCAGACTACCCTGTAAACAGGCTGTACTGATGACTGACCAGACTACCCTGTAAACAGGCTGTACTGATGACTGACCAGACTACCCTGTAAACAGGCTGTATTGATGACTGACCAAACTACCCTGTAAACAGGCTGTATTGATGACTGACCAGACTACCCTGTAAACAGGCTGTACTGATGACTGATCAGACTACCCTGTAAACAGGCTGTATTGATGACTGACCAGACTACCCTGTAAACAGGCTGTACTGATGACTGACCAGACTACCCTGTAAACAGGCTGTATTGATGACTGACCAGACTACCCTATAAACAGGCTGTATTGGTGACTGACCAGACTACCCTGTAAACAGGCTGTATTGATGACTGACCAGACTACCCTGTAAACAGGCTGTACTGATGACTGACCAGACTACCCTGTAAACAGGCTGTACTGATGACTGACCAGACTACCCTGTAAACAGGCTGTACTGATGAGACTATCCTGATGACTGACCAGACTACCCTGTAAACAGGCTGTACTGATGAGACTATCCTGATGACTGACCAGGCTACCCTGTAAACAGGCTGTATTGATGACTGACCAGACTACCCTGTAAACAGGCTGTACTGATGACTGACCAGACTACCCTGTAAACAGGCTGTACTGATGACTGACCAGACTACCCTGTAAACAGGCTGTACTGATGACTGACCAGACTACCCTGTAAACAGGCTGTATTGATGACTGACCAGACTACCCTGTAAACAGGCTGTACTGATGACTGACCAGACTACCCTGTAAACAGGCTGTATTGATGACTGACCAGACTACCCTGTAAACAGGCTGTATTGATGACTGACCAGACTACCCTGTAAACAGGCTGTATTGATGACTGACCAGACTACCCTGTAAACAGGCTGTATTGATAGTTTGGAAAGAATCTCTATTAGAGACTGTCTCAGGTTGAGAAGGTCATAGAGGAAGTATTGATACCTGATAAGATTCTTCAGGTAGCCTAGCGGTTACGAGCATCGGGGCCTTGAACAAGGCACTTAACCCTAATTGCTCCTGTAAATTGCTCTGGATAAGAGCGTCTGCTAAATGTAAATGTAAACAAGCAGTATTGACTACTGATCAGGACGGTAACTCTCCAGGAACAGGGTTGGAGTGAAACCCTACAGGACGGTAACTCTCCAGGAACAAGGTTGGAGTGAAACCCTACAGGACGGTAACTCTCCAGGAACAGGGTTGGAGTGAAACCCTACAGGACGGTAACTCTCCAGGAACAGGGTTGGAGTGAAACCCTACAGGACGGTAACTCTCCAGGAACAGGGTTGGAGTGAAACCCTACAGGACGGTAACTCTCCAGGAACAGGGTTGGAGTGAAACCCTACAGGACGGTAACTCTCCAGGAACAGGGTTGGAGTGAAACCCTACAGGACGGTAACTCTCCAGGAACAGGGTTGGAGTGAAACCCTACAGGACGGTAACTCTCCAGGAACAGGGTTGGAGTGAAACCCTACAGGACGGTAACTCTCCAGGAACAGGGTTGGAGTGAAACCCTACAGGACGGTAACTCTCCAGGAACAGGGCTGGAATGAAACCCTACAGGACGGTAACTCTCCAGGAACAGGGTTGGAGTGAAACCCTACAGGACGGTAACTCTCCAGGAACAGGGTTGGAGTTAAACCCTACAGGACGGTAACTCTCCAGGAACAGGGTTGGAGTTAAACCCTACAGGACGGTAACTCTCCAGGAACAGGGTTGGAGTTAAAACCTCCAGGAGGGTAGCTCTCCAGGAACAGGGCTGGAGTGAAACCCTACAGGACGGTAACTCTCCAGGAACAGGGCTGGAGTGAAACCCTACAGGACGGTAACTCTCCAGGAACAGGGCTGGAGTGAAACCCTACAGGACGGTAACTCACCAGGAACAGGGTTGGAGTGAAACCCTACAGGACGGTAACTCTCCAGGAACAGGGCTGGAGTGAAACCCTACAGGACGGTAACTCTCCAGGAACAGGGTTGGAGTGAAACCCTACAGGACGGTAACTCTCCAGGAACAGGGCTGGAATGAAACCCTACAGGACGGTAACTCTCCAGGAACAGGGTTGGAGTGAAACCCTACAGGACGGTAACTCTCCAGGAACAGGGTTGGAGTGAAACCCTACAGGACGGTAACTCTCCAGGAACAGGGTTGGAGTGAAACCCTACAGGATGGTAACTCTCCAGGAACAGGGTTGGAGTGAAACCCTACAGGACGGTAACTCTCCAGGAACAGGGTTGGAGTGAAACCCTACAGGACGGTAACTCTCCAGGAACAGGGTTGGAGTGAAACCCTACAGGACGGTAACTCTCCAGGAACAGGGTTGGAGTGAAACCCTACAGGACGGTAACTCTCCAGGAACAGGGTTGGAGTGAAACCCTACAGGACGGTAACTCTCCAGGAACAGGGTTGGAGTGAAACCCTACAGGACGGTAACTCTCCAGGAACAGGGTTGGAGTTAAACCCTACAGGACGGTAACTCTCCAGGAACAGGGTTGGAGTGAAACCCTACAGGACGGTAACTCTCCAGGAACAGGGTTGGAGTGAAACCCTACAGGACGGTAACTCTCCAGGAACAGGGTTGGAGTGAAACCCTACAGGACGGTAACTCTCCAGGAACAGGGTTGGAGTGAAACCCTACAGGACGGTAACTCTCCAGGAACAGGGCTGGAGTGAAACCCTACAGGACGGTAACTCTCCAGGAACAGGGTTGGAGTGAAACCCTACAGGACGGTAACTCTCCAGGAACAGGGTTGGAGTTAAAACCTCCAGGAGGGTAGCTCTCCAGGAACAGGGTTGGAGTGAAACCCTACAGGACGGTAACTCTCCAGGAACAGGGCTGGAATGAAACCCTACAGGACGGTAACTCTCCAGGAACAGGGTTGGAGTGAAACCCTACAGGACGGTAACTCTCCAGGAACAGGGTTGGAGTGAAACCCTACAGGACGGTAACTCTCCAGGAACAGGGTTGGAGTGAAACCCTACAGGACGGTAACTCTCCAGGAACAGGGTTGGAGTGAAACCCTACAGGACGGTAACTCTCCAGGAACAGGGTTGGAGTGAAACCCTACAGGACGGTAACTCTCCAGGAACAGGGTTGGAGTGAAACCCTACAGGACGGTAACTCTCCAGGAACAGGGTTGGAGTGAAACCCTACAGGACGGTAACTCTCCAGGAACAGGGTTGGAGTGAAACCCTACAGGACGGTAACTCTCCAGGAACAGGGTTGGAGTGAAACCCTACAGGACGGTAACTCTCCAGGAACAGGGTTGGAGTTAAACCCTACAGGACGGTAACTCTCCAGGAACAGGGTTGGAGTTAAACCCTACAGGACGGTAACTCTCCAGGAACAGGGCTGGAGAGCCCTGCTCTAAAAGATTGAAATTGCTAACTGACCACTCAGACTGTAAACAGACTGTAAACAGAAAGTATTGATAGCTGATCAGAGAGACAGTATTGATAACGTACAGCGTGTTGAGGGATGATCTTCTTCTTCTTGATAGCGGTGGCGTTGGGACCAGAGAACAGTTTCTCCAGAGCAGCCAATGCAGCGGATGCCTTCGCTACCTTCTTATTAGGCCCCGCCCCCCGGAACTTCTGACCATCCACCTCCACCTGGAGAGAGAGGGAGACACACACACAAGTAGATTCAAGTAAGATTGTGTTGGGTAAAGAAGAGCTGATCAAATGTGTCTTTAGTTTGCATCGATAAGGATTTGTATTTTATTTACTCATCTAAAAGGTATATAACGTATACTGTATACGTCACTATCTATTGCATCTTAGCCGCTCTGTCACTGCTCATCCATATATTTTATACTTATATATTCTCATCCCATTCCTTTACTAGATTGTGTGTATTAGGTTTTGTTATGTATTTGTTAGATATTAGGTTATGTTGTGTATTTGTTAGATATTAGGTTATGTTGTGTAGTTGTTGGATGGGACAACACTACACTACTCTGGAGGGAGGTGGAGGTGGATATTACCTGTTAGATGCTGCTCTACTCTGGAGGGAGGAATGACTGGATGGGACAACACTACTCTGGAGGGAGGAATGACTGGATGGGACAACACTACTCTGGAGGGAGGAATGACTGGATGGGACAACACTACTCTGGAGGGAGGAATGACTGGATGGGACAACACTACTCTGGAGGGAGGAATGACTGGATGGGACAACACAACACTACTCTGGAGGGAGGAATGACTGGATGGGACAACACTACACTACTCTGGAGGGAGGAATGACTGGATGGGACAACACTACACTACTCTGGAGGGAGGGAGGAATGACTGGATGGGACAACACAACACTACTCTGGAGGGAGGAATGACTGGATGGGACAACACTACACTACTCTGGAGGGAGGAATGACTGGATGGGACAACACAACACTACTCTGGAGGGAGGAATGACTGGATGGGACAACACAACACTACTCTGGAGGGAGGAATGACTGGATGGGACAACACAACACTACTCTGGAGGGAGGAATGACTGGATGGGACAACACTACACTACTCTGGAGGGAGGAATGACTGGATGGGACAACACTACACTACTCTGGAGGGAGGAATGACTGGATGGGACAACACTACACTACTCTGGAGGGAGGAATGACTGGATGGGACAACACTACACTACTCTGGAGGGAGGAATGACTGGATGGGACAACACAACACTACTCTGGAGGGAGGAATGACTGGATGGGACAACACTACACTACTCTGGAGGGAGGAATGACTGGATGGGACAACACTACTCTGGAGGGAGGAATGACTGGATGGGACAACACTACTCTGGAGGGAGGAATGACTGGATGGGACAACACTACACTACTCTGGAGGGAGGAATGACTGGATGGGACAACACTACACTACTCTGGAGGGAGGAATGACTGGATGGGACAACACAACACTACTCTGGAGGGAGGAATGACTGGATGGGACAACACTACACTACTCTGGAGGGAGGAATGACTGGATGGGACAACACTACTCTGGAGGGAGGAATGACTGGATGGGACAACACTACACTACTCTGGAGGGAGGAATGACTGGATGGGACAACACTACACTACTCTGGAGGGAGGAATGACTGGATGGGACAACACTACACTACTCTGGAGGGAGGAATGACTGGATGGGACAACACTACACTACTCTGGAGGGAGGGAGGAATGACTGGATGGGACAACACTACACTACTCTGGAGGGAGGAATGACTGGATGGGACAACACTACACTACTCTGGAGGGAGGAATGACTGGATGGGACAACACTACACTACTCTGGAGGGAGGAATGACTGGATGGGACAACACAACACTACTCTGGAGGGAGGAATGACTGGATGGGACAACACTACCCTGGAGGGAGGAATGACTGGATGGGACAACACTACACTACTCTGGAGGGAGGAATGACTGGATGGGACAACACAACACTACTCTGGAGGGAGGAATGACTGGATGGGACAACACAACACTACTCTGGGAAAGACTGATGGACTGATGTAGTATCTGATGAGCTAGCCAGCTAGTGTGCACCAACCTCCATTGAGTTGTATCAAAGTTCTTAGAGAGTCAGTGTGTGTGTGTGTGTGTGTCTTATATACTGTTCCAGTGGAGAAACGGCCGGTGCATTCCTCACCTCCATGGCGAAGCGTTTGTCATGGCTGCCCCCGCTCTCTGATATGAGCTCGTACTTCAGACCTCTGCGTTTCTCATTGAGCTCCATGACAGGGTTTTTACCGCTGGCCGTCAGAATAGGACCCTGAGTTCGGACCTGCGAGACCACACGAACAGAATAAACATGTGATTACAGACAGATAACATAACCAGCAACACTGGATCACCAGAGAATGTACACTATATATACAAAAGTATGTGGACACCCCTTCAAATTAGTGGATTTGGCTATTTCAGCCACACCCGTTGCTTACAGGTGTTTAAAATCGAGCACACAGCCATGCATTCTCCATAGACAAACAATGGGTTTCCATGGCCGAGCAGCCGCACACAAGCCTAAGATCACCATGCGCAATGCCAAGCGTTGGCTGGAGTGGTGTAAAGCTCGCCACCATTGGACTCTGGAACAGTGGAAACGAGTTCTCTGGAGTGATGAATCACGCTTCACCATATGGCAGTCCGATGGACGAATCTGGGTTTGGCGGATGCTAGGAGAACGCTACTTGCCCGAATGTATTGTGCCAACTGTAAAGTTTGGTGGCGGAGGAATAATGGCACTGTTTTTCATGGTTTGGTCTAAGCCCCTTAGTTCCAGTGAATGGAAATCTTAATGCTACAGAATACAATGACATCTATGCTTCCAGTGGGAAGGCCCTTTCCTGTTTTACCATGACAATGCCCCCATGCACAAAGTGAGGTCCATACAGAAATGTTTTGACTAGATCGGTGTGGAAGAACTTGACTGGCCTGCATAGAGCCCTGACCTCAACCCCATTGAACACCTTTGGGATGAATTGGAACGCCGACTGAGAGCCAGGCCTAACCACCCAACATCAGTGCCCAACCTCACTAATGCTCTTGTGGCTGAATGGAAAAAAAGTCCCTGCAGCAATGTTCCAACATCTAGTGGAAAGCCTTCCCAAAAGAGTGGAGGCTGTTATAGAAACAAAAAGTGGGGACCAACTCCATATTAATGCCCATGATTTTGGAATGAGATGTTCCACGAGCAGGTGTCCACATACTTTTGGTCATGTAGTGTATATTGCTTCTGGTGGCCTTGCGTGTGCGTGTGTGTGTGTGTGTGTGTGCGCGCCCGTTACGAGACAGGGACATTTTCATTGTTCATTTATTATGGATACCCACATACATGTAGATATGTTATGCTCATCAAAGACAATGCTGACCACTCTGTCTCCATGTACCAGAATGCTGCCGTTGGTAAGGACATTCTCACCTTCACTGTTAAGGCTGCAAGTACTGTCAACAAAATACAACCTAGCACTCTGGTACCCTGCAAACCATGATCCATTTTGTATTCTACATGAGTCAAATGTAATGGAGTCCATTGCCCATGTTGTAAATGGCTGCTGTTCATAGAAGGATGCCAAGAAGCTGCTTAATACCAGCCCCCCGTGGCATGCTGGGATGCCTCGGGTGTAGGTGCAAGCTGGTGGCGCTGATATTTGGCAGTCTCGGCAAGGTACATAGGCTTGCAGGGTGTGGCCTCCAGATTGCGGGTCAGACAAAAACTAGGGCAAAGCAATTGGCTAGGTACTGCTCTGTTTCAGCTGTCGTGGGCAGCCTAGCTGTGTGGAGAAGGAGATGCTTTCTGTACCCTTGAGTGCCACGCATACAGGGACCTTTGAAATGTTTGGATCCTTTTCTTGTACATTTGATTGGTGGATTCAAATAAAGTATGTAAAGTGTGTGTGTGTGTGTGAGTGTGTGTGAATGTGTGTGTGTGTGTGTAGTGTACCTCCAGTGTATTTGAGCTGTCTGAGTGTGTTGTGTTATTGCTGTGTGTGGACGATTCACTTCTCCCCTCTCCGTCTGACTTCTCGTCTGCACTGCAGTCCAGGTCCGTATCAAACCCTGTAGGGTAACCCATCGCCTGAAGGACCTAGACAGAGGAGGAGAGGAGGATAGGCAGAAGAGCAATAGAGGGAAGTGGAGGAGGATTAGAAGAGAAAGAGGAAGAGAGGAGGAAGTGAGAAAGTGGGGAGGAATAGATGGAGGAAGAGGAATGAAAGCAAGTCAGGCACAAATCCATATCCAACCACTTCTGATTCCTTCCTCTAAAACTATCCCAATGTTCATTCACTTCTTAACAATACTACTGTCGGTCCTGAATTCCGGTTCTGAGTGACTGAGTTTAATCTCCAACACTGTATTACTATAATACCAGGTTCCCTACAGGCTAATTCACCAGCAGCAGCACAGTACCGTTGGGGCTTCTGTAGTCAGTGGACCGGTACCTTTCTCTGTGTGGATGGAACAGGAACACCCTTTTCTCTCCTCTCCTCTCCTCTCCTCTCCTCTCCTCTCCTCTCCTCTCCTCTCCTCTCCTCTCCTCTCCTCTCCTCTCCTCTGCTCACACAACAGATGTGTCTGAATCACATACTTCTCTCCTCACACAACATAACAGATGTGTCTCTGGCCTACTAACTTACTTATATCTTATACAATAATATTACCTATCTGTCTGTCTAGACTGTGACCCTGTATACAAACACTAATGCCCCCATGCTGTTGCTGCTATACAACTATTAGTACTATCTAGTAGTTCTATCACACCGACCCGACCTGAACCGACCCAGATGTTTAGTTTCACAGTCCTTTCTAGCACAGCTCCATCTACTATGGTGAATGTGTAAGCAAGCCGGCCAAGTACAGCCTGCAACACTCCCACACTGTACACTGCATTGTAAAACACACTCACAAATCAAATCATATCAAATGTTATTTGTCACATGCTTCGAAAACAACAGGTGTGGACTATTAGTGACATGCTTACATACGGGACCTTCCCAACATTACAGAGAAAGGTAGAATAATAATAACACAATGAGTAATGATAACTTAGTTATATACACTGGGTACCAGTACTGAGTCAATGTGCAGGGGTACGAGGTCATTGAGGTAGATATGTACATATAGGTAGGGGGTCAAATGACTAAGCAACAGGATAGATAATAAACAGTAGCAGCAGCGTTTGATGAGACAAAAGAGTTAGTGCAAAACAGGTCAATGCAGATAGTTAAATAGTTAATCAATATCTACTCTGACTAACTATTTATCAGTCTTATGGCTTGGGGGTTAGAAATCAAATCAAATTTTATTTGTCACATACACATGGTTAGCAGATGTTAATGCGAGTGTAGCGAAATGCTTGTGCTTCTAGTTCCGACAATGCAGTAATAACCAACAAGTAATCTAACCTAACAATTCCACAACTACTACCTTATACACACAAGTGTAAAGGGATAAAGAATATGTACATAAAGATATATGAATGAGTGATGGTACAGAACGGCATAGGCAAGATGCAGTAGATGGTATAGAGTACAGTATATACATATGAGATGAGTAATGTAGGGTATGTAAACATAAAGTGGCATAGTTTAAAGTGGCTAGTGATACATGTATTACATAGAGATGGCAAGATGCAGTAGATGATATAGAGTACAGTATATACATATACATATGAGATGAGTAATGTAGGGTATGTAAACATTATATTAAGTGGCATTGTTTAAAGTGGCTAGTGGTACATTTTTACATAATTTCCATCAATTCCCATTATTAAAGTGGCTGGAGTTGAGTCAGTATGTTGGCAGCGGCCGCTAAATGTTAGTGGTGGCTGTTTAACAGTCTGATGGCCTTGAGATAGAAGCTGTTTTTCAGTCTCTCGGTCCCTGCTTTGATGCACCTGTACTGACCTCGCCTTCTGGATGATAGCGGGGTGAACAGGCAGTGGCTTGGGTGGTTGTTGTCCTTGATGATCTTTATGGCCTTCCTGTGACATCGGGTGGTGTAGGTGTCCTGGAGGGCAGGTAGTTTGCCCCCGGTGATGCGTTGTGCAGACCTCACTACCCTCTGGAGAGCCTTACGGTTGTGGGCGGAGCAGTTGCCGTACCAGGCGGTGATACAGCCCGACAGGATGCTCTCGATTGTGCATCTGTAGAAGTTTGTGAGTGCTTTTGGTGACAAGCCGAATTTCTTCAGCCTCCTGAGGTTGAAGAGGCGCTGCTGCGCCTTCTTCACAACGCTGTCTGTGTGGGTGGACCAATTCAGTTTGTCCGTGATGTGTACACCGAGGAACTTAAAACTTTCCACCTTCTCCACTACTGACCCGTCGATGTGGATAGGGGGGTGCTCCCTCTGCTGTTTCCTGAAGTCCACAATCATCTCCTTTGTTTTGTTGACGTTGAGTGTGAGGTTATTTTCCTGACACCACACTCCGAGGGCCCTCACCTCCTCCCTGTAGGCCGTCTCGTCGTTGTTGGTAATCAAGCCTACCACTGTAGTGTCATCCGCAAACTTGATGATTGAGTTGGAGGCGTGCATGGCCACGCAGTCGTGGGTGAACAGGGAGTACAGGAGAGGGCTCAGAACGCACCCTTGTGGGGCCCCAGTGTTGAGGATCAGCGGGGTGGAGATGTTGTTACCTACCCTCACCACCTGGGGGCGGCCCGTCAGGAAGTCCAGGACCCAGTTGCACAGGGCGGGGTCGAGACCCAGGGTCTCGAGCTTGATGACGAGTTGAGGGTACTATGGTGTTAAATGCTGAGCTGTAGTCGATGAACAGCATTCTCACATAGGTATTCCTCTTGTCCAGATGGGTTAGGGCAGTGTGCAGTGTGGTTGCGATTGCGTCGTCTGTGGACCTATTGGGTCGGTAAGCAAATTGGAGTGGGTCTAGGGTGTCCGGTAGGGTGGAGGTGATATGGTCCTTGACTAGTCTCTCAAAGCACTTCATGATGACGGAAGTGAGTGCTACGGGGCGGTAGTCGTTTAGCTCAGTTACCTTAGCTTTCTTGGAAACAGGAACAATGGTTGCCCTCTTGAAGCATGTGGGAACAGCAGACTGGGATAAGGATTGATTGAATGTGTCCGTAAACACACCAGCCAGCTGGTCTGCGCATGCTCTGAGGACGCGGCTGGGAATGCCGTCTGGGCCTGCAGCCTTGCGAGGGTTAACACGTTTAAATGTTTTACTCACCTCGGCTGCAGTGAAGGAGAGCCCGCAGGTTTTGGTAGCGGGCCGTGTCAGTGGCACTGTATTGTCCTCAAAGCGAGCAAAAAAGTTATTAAGCCTGTCTGGGAGCAAGACATCCTGGTTCGCGACGGGGCTGGTTTTCTTTTTGTAATCCGTGATTGACTGTAGACCCTGCCACATACCTCTTGTGTCTGAGCTGTTGAATTGCGACTCTATTTTGTCTCTGTACTGGGACTTAGCTAGTTTGATTGCCTTGCGGAGAGAATAGCTACACTGTTTGTATTCGGTCATGTTTCCGGTCACCTTGCTCTGGTTAAAAGCAGTGGTTCGCTCTTTCAGTTTTGCGCGAATGCTGCCGTCAATCCACGGTTTCTGGTTTGGGAATGTTTTAATCGTTGCTGTGGGTACGACATCGTCAATGCACTTTCTAATGAACTCGCTCACCGAATCAGCATATTCGTCAATGTTGTTGTTGGACGCAATGCGGAACATATTCCAATCCGCGTGATCGAAGCAGTCTTGAAGCGTGGAATCAGATTGGTCGGACCAGCGTTTAACAGACCTGAGCGAGGGAGCTTGTTGTTTTAGTTTCTGTTTGTAGGCTGGAAGCAACAAAATGGAGTCGTGGTCAGCTTTTCCGAAAGGAGGGCGGGGGAGGGCCTTATATGCGTCGCGGAAGTTAGTATAACAATGATCCAAGGTTTTACCAGCCCTGGTAGCACAATCGATATGCTGATAGAATTTAGGGAGTTTTGTTTTCAGATTGGCCTTGTTAAAATCCCCAGCTACGATGAATGCAGCCTCAGGGTGTGTGGTTTCCAGTTTACAAAGAGTCAGATAAAGTTCGTTCAGGGCCATCGTTGTGTCTGCTTGGGGGGGAATATATACGGCTGTGATTATAATCGAAGAGAATTCCCTTGGTAGATAATGCGGTCGACATTTGATTGTGAGGAGTTCTAGATCAGGTGAACAGAATGACTTGAGTTCCTGTATGTTGTTATGATCACACCACGTCTCGTTAATCATAAGGCATACCCCCCCGCCCCTCTTCTTACCAGAAAGATGTATGTTTCTGTCGGCGCGATGCGTGAAGAAACCAGCTGGCTGCACCGACTCCGTTAGCGTCTCTTGAGTTAGCCATGTTTCCGTGAAGCAGAGAACGTTACAATCTCTGATGTCTCTCTGGAATGTTACCCTTGCTCGGATTTCATCAACCTTATTGTCAAGAGACTGGACATTGGCGAGTAGTATGCTAGGGAGTGGAGCGCGATGTGCCCGTCTCCGAAGCCTGACCAGGAGACCGCTACGTTTGCCCCTTTTACGGCGTCGCATAGGGTCGCCGGCTGGGATCAGATCCATTGTATTGGGTGGAAGGCAAAACACTGGATCCGTTTCGGGAAAGTCATATTCCTGGTTGGAACGATGGTGAGTTGACGTTGCTCTTATATTCAGTAGTTCCTCCCGACTGTATGTAATGAAACCTAAGATTACCTGGGGTACCAATGTAAGGAAAACACATAAAAAAACAAAATACTGCATATTTTCCAAGGAACGCGAAGCGAGGCGGCCATCTTGGTCGGCGCCGGAAGTCGAGTGCTTCCGGCGCCGGAACCTGTTCAGGGTCCTGTTGGTTCCAGACTTGGTGCATCGTTACTACCTACCGTGCGGTAGCAGAGAGAACAGTCTATGAATTGGGTGGCTGGAATCTTTGAGAAATGTTTAGGCCTTCCTCTGACACCGCCTGGTATAGAGGACCTGGATGGTAGGGAGCTCGGCCTCAGTGATGTACTCGGCCGTACGCTCCACCCTCTGTAGTGCCTTGCGGTCGGATTCCAAGCAGTTGCCATACCAAGTGGTGATGCAGCCAGTCAAGATGCTCTCAATGGTGCAGCTGTAGAACCTTTTGAGGATCTGAGGACCCGTGCCAAACCTTTTCAGCCTCCTGATGGGGAAGAGGCAGTGTCGTGCCTTCTTCACGACTGTCTTGGTGTGTCTGGACCATGTCAATTCCGTAGTGATGTGGACACAGAGGAACTAGAAGCTCTCGAACCCGCTCCGCTACAGCCCTGTCGATGTGGATGGGGCGTGCTTGGCATTCTGTTTCCTGTAGTCCAGGATCAGCTCCTATCTATTGCTGACGTTGAGGGGGAGGTTGTTGGGATACGTATGTACGTCCGGTCACTGTGGGGACGACGTCGTCGATGCACTTATTAATGAAGCCGGTGAATGATGTGGTAAACTCTTCAATGCCATCGGACAAATCCCGGAACATATTCCAGTATGTACTAGTAAAACAGTACTGTAGCTTAGAATCCGCTTCATCGGACCACTGGTACTTCCAGTTTGAGTTTTTGCTTGTAAGGAGGAATCAGGAGGATAGAGTTATGGTCAGAGGGCAAGGGAGAGCCATGTATGTGTTTCTGTGAGTGGAGTAAAGGTCATCTAGTTGCACAGGTGACATGCTGGTAAAAAATGTTTCCTGCATTGAAATCCCTGGCCACGAGAAGTGCCGCCTCTGGGTGTGGATTTTCTTGTTTGATTATGGCCCTCTGCAGCTCGTTGAGTGCGGTTTTAGTGCCAGCATCAGTTTGTGGTGGTAAATAGACAGCTACGAAAAATATAGATGAAAACTCTTGATATATATAGTATGGTCTACAGCTTATCATGAGGTATTCTAACTCAGGCAAGCAAAAACTCAAGACTTCCTTAATATTAGAGATTGCGCACCAGCTGTTGCTAACAGAGAGACACTCCTCCCCCCTCATCTTACCCAAGGCTGCCGACCGTTCTTGACGATGCATGGAAAAGCCAGCGAGATGTAAATTATCCATGTCCTTGTTCAGCCACGACGCCGTCAAACATAGAACATTACAGTTCTTCAGGTCCCGTTGGTAGGATAATGTTGAACAGAACGTCAAGTTTGTTCTCTAGTGATTAAGTTTGCTAACAGGACAGAGGGTAGAGGCGGTTTATTATCTCGCCAACGGAACAGAGGGTAGAGGCGGTTTATTATCTCGCCAACGGAACAGAGGGTGGAGGCAGTTTATTATCTCGCCAACGGAACAGAGGGTAGAGGCGGTTTATTATCTCGCCAACGTATTTTGGTCAGGATGCCGGCTCGTCTGCCTCTTTTGCGCGGTCGCTTCCTCTTTCGAATCCCGGGCATTAGGGCCTGGTCCGGAGTAAGCAGAAGTAGAAATTGTAATCCGAGGTTATTGATCGCTCTTCTGATCTCCAGAAGTGATTTTCAGTCATTGGAAATTAATGGCTGAGACATTATGTACAAAAAAAGTTAAGATCAGCTTCATTTTTTTATAGTAGAATTGATCAGGAGCCTATCAAACGGCTGCTATCCACTGCAGCGCCATCTCAGTTGACCAGGGGTACTTGCCCTTTATTTAGCCCATTCCCCCCTCGACGCACACTTTTTATTTACCTCCCCTTCCCAACATGTATCCACCTCTTCTCTCAGTGACCTGGCATATAGGGATCTTTTACCTTCACAGCAACATGCAGCTTGGCGGTTTTCTTGGAGGAGCCTGAGGCTTCGTGCACAGTGCTGTCTACGTCTACAGACATGGTGAAGACAGGAGCGTGGACCGGGCCGGACTGGGACAGCAGCTTGTACTGCAGACCTGGACGTATCTGATTCAGACGCATCAGAGCATTCATTGGTTGGTTGGTGTCTATTGCTTTGCTGTCGAAGACTGGAGGATAGGTGGAGTAGAGAAAGAGTAAAGGAGAGACAACGAGAGAGAGAGAGAGAGAAAGGGAGCGATAGAGAAAGGGAGACAGCGAGAGATAGAGAGAAGGGGAGAGAGAGAGAAAGGGAAACAGCAAGAGAGAAAGGAAGACAGAGAGTGATAGAGAGAGATAGGGAGAGAGATACAAGAGAGGGTAAACAAAATAAGAGTGATTGTTGTTCAATCAACAGTCTTAAATACATGGTGATATTATAAATGCTTATTGACAGAACACTGTACATGAGAAGTTGCCTTGGAGCTTTGTATTGTGTTTTTGAATATTACAAAAGGGGACCCTTGCTTCCAAAGTAGAGCTGGGCGGTATACCGTATTTTACTATATACCGGTATTGATTTACGGACCGGTTTGGGTTTTTACTTCACCTTCTCTAACGGTACGTGAATGTTTGGTTTGTTAAATGTGAAAAGCTGTGTGTAACGTCTATTTTTATAGTTTACTCCGTTACTTGAGTCATCCCTCTCCTCTCACTCCACGCCCCTTTCCACACAGACCTGGTCACACCCCGTCACTCAAGGAGAGCATTTGTTGTTGCTTGACCACGAGACACTTGCGTTCAGTCTGCATGGTCAATGCAGCACATGCAACAATGTTGATGACAACAATGCTGTTTCCACTTTGATTTTAATATACATCCACAAGCGTTCTATAATTACAATATTAGTTTGTTTCTTACATCTGCAAACAGCTAGTTTGTATTTTCTTAGCAAGCTAAATCGTGTTAGCCACCAATGCTAATCGCTAGTTAGCTGGCCAGTACTGAGTCAGAGCAAACGTAGCTAGCTAATACAGTCTGATACCAGTACTGGTGGAGGCCTAAATCACCATGTTGTTTGTGCAACAGTATCTTTTAAATCAAACAGGAATAGGTGAAGCATGAACATGTTGGCTATATGAATAAAAATGTAATGTAGCCAATGATTATAGGGTCCCCGAGGAAACACGGAACATCACTTTGTTTCCTGTCACACTAACTCATCCATGGCATTTTCATTCGTTGTCATGTCAAACAACACTGTATTCAAAGTGCCCACTATTGTTTATATTCTAACTATAGAATTATAATAAACATTCTATTTCCATGATTCCAAAAGTTCTCCCAAGTGTTTTGATCTCATTCCCAATTGCAACATTTGGTTAAAAATAAGGCCTAGTATTTTTGCCCATATCGTGGCAGTGTGGAAATGATCTCAAATTAGTGCAGGAAATGCAGAAATTTATGAAAATGCAGGAAATTATTTTTGGTTGAAGTTGAATTGAACAGTATAAAACAATCAGAATGGAGAAAGACTCATTGAAATCACTTAGAATATATGTGTTGCCACCCTAGGATCACTACTCATAAAGCACCCTAGGATCACTCACTACTCATAAAGCACCCTAGGATCACTCACTACTCATAAAGCACCCTAGGATCACTCACTACTCATAAAGCACCCTAGGATCACTCACTACTCATAAAGCACCCTAGGATCACTACTCACTACTCATAAAGCACCCTAGGATCACTCACTACTCATAAAGCACCCTGGGATCACTACTCACTACTCATAAAGCACCCTAGGATCACTCACTACTCATAAAGCACCCTAGGATCACTCACATGATATGATATTTTGGCCATATCGCCCCCTATTCCAAAGACCATAATTTCTGCCTAATTCTAACATAGTAGCACTACCCAACTACCATCTCAAAACACAAAAACAGTTTGATAGAATCCTCAGGCAACAGCTTCACATTCTGACTATTCTATTCCAGAAGCTCATTGCTAAATCTGTTTCCTTCTAACCAATCTCTTTTCCTCTAACTGGGAGGACAGGATAAGGGACAGCTGGATGGCTTAGAGAAAATATAGAAATCAATAATGATTGATTTCCAGGTGGGTTGTGTTGTATCTGCCTTCAGCGAAAGAACTAGAGATAGAGACGGGGAAAGGAAAGCCTGGTCCCAGATCAGTTTATTACAGCCTGGTCCCAGATCAGTTTATTACAGCCTGGTCCCAGATCAGTTTATTACAGCCTGGTCCCAGATCAGTTTATTACAGCCTGGTTCCAGCTCAGTTTATTACAGCCTGGTCCCAGATCAGTTTATTATAGCCTGGTCCCAGATCAGTTTATTACAGCCTGGTCCTAGATCTGTTTATTATAGCCTGGTCCTAGATCTGTTTATTCTGTATAGCCAACTAGAGAAACTACTGGCCGTAATTGTCCAAGAAAAATGTCTGTGGACAATTAAGTTTATCTTATATTATCACATGGCCCAGGTCAAATGACTGAGCAAGGTCAGGGGGGCAGAGCTGACCTTTCCTCAGGTTCCTCTTCATTTTCTTGATGAGGTCTTTGTCGTCCGTGGGCCCGTCCTCATAAGGCCTCTTTAGCCCGGAGCCCTCCCTGTCTGACCAGGGGTACTTCTGGGGTTTACTAGAGGGTAGAGGGTCCATCTCCAGCACCTTGTAGATCTGACCAAACGCCATCAGTCTCAGGGAGTGCTGAGAGAGAGAGAGAGAGAGAGAGAGAGAGAGAGAGAGAACTTAAGGAAAGCTTTGACTATGTACAGACTCAGTGAGCATAGCCTTGCTATTGAGAAAGGCCGCCGTAGGCAGACATGGCTCTCAAGAGAAGACAGGCTATGTGCACACTGCCCACAAAATGAGGTGGAAACTGAGCTGCACTTCCTAACCTCCTGCCCAATGTATGACCATATTAGAGAGACATATTTCCCTCAGATTACACAGATCCACAAAGAATTTGAAAACAAATCCAATTTTGATAAACTCCCATATCTACTGGGAGAAATTCCACAGTGTGCCATCACAGCAGCAAGATTTGTGACCTGTTGCCACAAGAAAAGGGCAACCAGTGAAGAACAAACAGCATTGTAAATACAACCCATATTTATGCTTATTTATTTTAACTTGTGTGCTTTAACCATTTGTACATTGTTACAACACTGTGTATATATAATATAACGTCTTTATTGTTTTGAAACTTCTGTATGTGTAATGTTTACTGTTAATTTGTATTGTTTATTTCACTTTTGTATAATATCTACCTCACTTGCTTTGGCAATGTTAACACATGTTTCCCATGCCAATAAAGCCCCTTGAATTGAATTGAATTTTGAGAGAGAGAGAGAGAGAGAGAGAGAGAGAGAGAGAGAGAGAGAGAGAGAGAGAGAGAGAGAGAGGAGAGAGAGAGAGGAGAGAGAGAGAGAGAGAGAGAGAGAGAGAGAGAGAGAGAGAGAGAGAGAGAGAGAGAGAGAGAGAGAGAGATATGAGACGGAAAGACTTAACAACAGACGAAGGAGGAAAGAGACAGGCAGGAGGACAGAAACAAAGAGAAAAACAGGACAACTGGAGTGTAGTCTACTGGTAAAGCTGCCAACTCCGGACCACACATCTCCTCCCCGGCGATGGGGGTTCGAGCATTGTCTCGGCCAATCTGACAAAGCCCCTCAACAGTCTACAGTCTAAAACAGACAGTAGAAAGACAGGTCAAAGCCCCTCAACTGTCTACTGTCTAAAACAGACAGTAGAAATACATTTAAATAAAACAAATTGTTTTACTGTTGTTTGTTTTTACCTCTTCAGCAACAACTGCCATCACAGTTGCCAGGCGTCACTGGGTTTACTTAGCAACAGTAGCTCCAGTACTAACTCCAGGTAAACAATACAAGCAGATCATTTGAGCAGCACTTTGCTGTGGCTGAAACTAGTGACATAGAGAAGTCATTGGGTCTTCATGGTGCACTGTATCTATGACTATGTCTGCAGGGAAATATTTTGTGGATATCGTGATTGTCAGTTTAACACCACCTGTTCTTCACTGAGAGGATGATGAAAGGAGAAGCAGCACAGACTTACCTAAGATAAAATAGATGCCTTTGGGGCTAAACGCACACAAACGCACACAAACACACACAAACACACACACACACACACACACACACACACACACACACACACACACACACACACACACACACACACACACACACACACACACACACACACACACACACACACACACACACACAGACAGAGAGAGAAACACGTCTCCTTCCTCTCCATCCATCCTCTCTCTCTATCCTATTTCTCCTCTCTCTCCATCCTCTCTCTCCGTCTCCTCTCTTTATCCTTTCTCTTCTTTCTCCTCTCTCTCTATCCACTCTCTCTATCCACTCTCTCTATCCACTCTCTCTATCCACTCTCTCTATCCTCTCTCTCTATCCTCTCTCTCTATCCTCTCTCCATCCTTCCTCTCCATCCTCTCTCTCTATCCTATTTCTCCTCTCTCTCCATCCTCTCTCTCCGTCTCCTATCCTCTCTTTATCCTTTCTCTTCTTTCTCCTCTCTCTCTATCCATTCTCTCTATCCACTCTCTCTATCCACTCTCTCTATCCACTCTCTCTATCCACTCTCTCTATCCACTCTCTCTATCCACTCTCTCTATCCTCTCTCCATCCTTCCTCTCCATCCTCTCTCTCTATCCTATTTCTCCTCTCTCTCCGTCTCCTATCCTCTCTTTATCCTTTCTCTTCTTTCTCCTCTCTCGCTATCCACTCTCTCTATCCACTCTCTCTATCATCTCTCTCTATCCTCATCTCTCTCTCTATCCACTCTCTCTATCCACTCTCTCTATCCACTCTCTCTATCCACTCTCTCTATCCACTCTCTCTATCATCTCTCTCTATCATGTCTCTCTATCCTCATCTCTCTCTATCCTCATCTCTCTCTCTATCCTCATCTCTCTCTCTATCCTCATCTCTCTCTCTATCCTCATCTCTCTCTATCCTCATCTCTCTCTATCCTAATCTCTCTCTCTATCCTCATCTCTCTCTCTATCCTCATCTCTCTCTCTCTATCCTCATCTCTCTCTCTCTATCCTAATCTCTCTCTCTCTATCCTCATCCCTCTCTCTCTATCCTCATCTCTCTCTCTATCCTCATCTCTCTCTCTATCCTCATCTCTCTCTCTATCCTCATCTCTCTCTCTCTATCCTCATCTCTCTCTCTCTATCCTCATCTCTCTCTCTATCCTCATCTCTCTCTCTCTATCCTCCTCTCTCTCTATCCTCCTCTCTATATCCTCTCTCTCCATCCTCTCTATATCCTCTCTCCATCCTCTCTCTCCATCCTCTCTCTCTATACATTTTGTTACGTTACAGCCTTATTCTAAAATGGTTTAAGTAAAAATGTTCCATCATCAATCTACACACAATAACACACAATAATTTGTAATAAAATTACAAATCTAAAA
Source organism: Salvelinus namaycush (assembly GCF_016432855.1). Lineage (NCBI taxonomy): Eukaryota > Metazoa > Chordata > Actinopteri > Salmoniformes > Salmonidae > Salvelinus > Salvelinus namaycush. The sequence continues at coordinate 9,433,876 of NC_052309.1, read as the reverse complement.
ACCTGTTTTTGCTCTGTCATTATGACAGAGCAAAAACAGGTTTTTAGATTTGTAATTTTTTAAAATAAAAATGAATAAACAGATGCGTAAGTATTCAGACCCTTTGCTAGGAGACTCGAAATTGAGCTCAAGTGCATCCTGTTTTCATTGATCCACCTGTGGTAAATTCAATTGATTGGGCATTTGAAAAAGCAAAAAACTGTCTATATAACATCCCACAGTTGACAGTGCATGTCAGAGCAAAAACCAAGCCATGAGGTCTAAGGAATTATTCGTAGAGCTCCGAGACAGGATTGTGTTGAGGCACAGATCTGAGGAACGGTACCAAAACAATTCTGCAGCATTGAAGGTCCTCAAAAACAGTGGCCTCCATCATTCTTAAATGGAAAATGTTTGGAACCACCAAGAATCCTCCTAGAGCTGGCCGCCCGGCCAAACGGGGGAGAAGGGCCTTGGTCAGGGAGGTGACCAAGAACCTGATGGTCACTCTGACAGAGCTCCAGAGTTCCTCTGTGGAGATGGGAGAACCTTCCAGAAGGACAACCATCGCTGCAACACTCCACCAATCAGGTCTTTATTGTAGAGTGACCAGACGGAAGCCACTCCTCAGTAATAAGCACATGACAGCAGTAAAATGTAATTTAAAAAACAGATTAAAAAAACACCTTATGGAACAGCGGGGACTGTGAAGCAACACAAACATTGGCACAGACACACGCACACACAGAGATCTAACATCTCTGGAGAGACCTGAAAATAGCTGTGCAGCGATGCACCCCATCCAACCTGACAGAGCTTGAGAGGATCTGCAGAGAAGATATATACAGGTGTTGCAGTCATACAGGTTTACCAAGCTTGTAGCGTCATACCCAAGAAGACTCAAGGCTGTAATCACTGCCAAAGGTGCTTCAATAAAGTACTGAGTAAAGGGTCTGAATACTTATGTAAATGTGATATTTCATTTTTTTTTTTTTTTTTTTTAAATAAATTAGCAACAATTTCTAAAAACCAATTTTTGCTTTGTCATTATTGTGTGTAGATTGGTCTGAATACTTTCCGAATGTACTGTAAATACACATAAATACGGGCTCTCACACACATCCCAGGGGTAATGAGGCAGGATTGATCGGTGGCCAAGGCAGTGGTTTTCCATGCTCATCATTAGGGTTCAGATCCTGGGTGGGAGGCGGTGAGGCTGGATGGATAAGGTGTGTGTGTGTTTGTGTGCACGCACGCATGTGTGTCGGTGTGGTCCCACTCCACTCACCACAGCCCAGAGCCCAGATAAGAGTAGGTAGCTGAGCAGAGCATCTTTAAGGGCTCTCCCCTGTCTGACAGGAGTCTAATCTCCAGGCCACAGAAGAGATAAGAGGATGGCGCCCCCTGGCCAGCTGCTCTCAAAACTAAACACTCACTGCAGACAACTACACCGAGGACTCTACCTGGACGCTATGGGTAATGACCGATTGGGTTGAAACCTAGGTCTCCTGCATGCCACAAGACTGTGTTAGCCCACTGAGCTAAAGCCTTGGGGCATTAGCACAGGGCATCAGGTCTCAGGCAAGGTTATTTATCCCACGAGTTATAAGTGACAAGTTCCACAGGTGTGAAGTGAGGTGTTACCTGTGCATTGTAGGTGATGGCCTCAGCCTCCTCGTCTGTCATGGCCGTCAGGGTGTTGGTCAGCTCCTTCTCACATGGGTCGTGTAACCCTGGTCCTCCTGGGGGTCGGAAGGAGACTTTATTCAAAAGTGGCATCATCAATGTGACATCATCATATTCTGGTCTTTCCTTACAATATCAATAGAGTATCATAACGTTCCATCCCTTCCTGTGCTTTCAAAACTACAGATCCCCCTCCTCCTCCTTATTTCATACAGACCTCCCCCTCCTCCTCATTTCATACAGACCTCCCCCTCCTCCTCATTTCATACAGACCTCCCCCTCCTCCTCATTTCATAGACCTCCCCCTCCTCCTCATTTCATAGACCTCCCCCTCCTCCTCATTTCATAGACCTCCCCCTCCTCCTCATTTCATAGACCTCCCCCTCCTCCTCATTTCATAGACCTCCCCCTCCTCCTCATTTCATAGACCTCCCCCTCCTTATTTCATAGACCTCCCCCTCCTCATTTCATAGACCTCCCCCTCCTTATTTCATACAGACCTCCCCCCTCCTTATTTCCTACAGACCTCCCCCCTCCTTATTTCATACAGACCTCCCCCTCCTCCTCCTTATTTCATACAGACCTCCCCCTCCTTATTTCATACAGACCTCCCCCTCCTCCTCATTTCATACAGACCTCCCCCTCCTTCTCATTTCATACAGACCACCCCCTCCTCCTCATTTCATAGACCCCCCCCTCCTCCTCATTTCATAGACCTCCCCCTCCTTATTTCATAGACCTCCCCCTCCTTATTTCATAGACCTCCCCCTCCTTATTTCATACAGACCTCCCCCTCCTTATTTCATACAGACCTCCCCCTCCTTATTTCATACAGACCTCCCCCTCCTTATTTCATACAGACCTCCCCCTCCTTATTTCATACAGACCTCCCCCTCCTTATTTCATACAGACCTCCCCCTCCTTATTTCATACAGACCTCCCCCTCCTTATTTCATACAGACCTCCCCCTCCTTATTTCATACAGACCTCCCCCATCCTTATTTCATACAGACCTCCCCCTCCTCCTCCTTATTTCATACAGACCTCCCCCTCCTCCTCCTTATTTCCAACAGACCTCCCCCCTCCTCCTCCTCCTTATTTCATACAGACCTCCCCCCTCCTCCTCCTCCTTATTTCATACAGACCTCCCCCTCCTCCTCATTTCATAGACCTCCCCCTCCTCCTCATTTCATAGACCTCCCCCTCCTTATTTCATACAGACCTCCCCCTCCTCCTCATTTCCTACAGACCCCCCCCCCTCCTTATTTCATACAGATCTCCCCCCTCCTCCTCCTTATTTCATACAGACCTCCCCCTCCTCCTCCCCCCCTTATTTCCAACAGACCTCCCCCTCCTCCTTATTTCATACAGACCTCCCCATCCTTATTTCATACAGACTTCCCCCATCCTTATTTCATACAGACCTCCCCCATCCTTATTTCATACAGACCTCCCCCTCCTCCTTATTTCCTACAGACCTCCCCCCTCCTCATTTCATACAGACCTCCCCCTCCTCATTTCATATAGACCTCCCCCCTCCTCCTCCTTATTTCATACAGACCTCCCCCTCCTCCTTATTTCATACAGACATCCCCCTCCTCCCCCCTCCTCCTTATTTCATACAGACCTCCCCCCTCCTCATTTCATACAGACCTCCCCCTCCTCCTCCTTATTTCATACAGACCTCCCCCTCCTGCTCCTTATTTCATACAGACCTCCCCCTCCTTATTTCATAGACCTCCCCCCTCCTCCTTATTTCATACAGACCTCCCCCTCCTCCTCCTTATTTCATACAGACCTCCCCCCTCCTCCACCTTATTTCATACAGACCTCCCCCCTCCTCCTCATTTCATACAGACCTCCCCCTCCTCCTCATTTCATACAGACCTCCCCCTCCTCCTCATTTCATACAGACCTCCCCCCTCCTCCTCATTTCATACAGACCTCCCCCCTCCTCCTCATTTCATACAAACCTCCCCCCTCCTCCTCATTTCATACAGACCTCCCCCCTCCTCCTCATTTCATACAGACCTCCCCCTCCTCCTCATTTCATACAGACCTCCCCCCTCCTCCTCATTTCATACAGACCTCCCCCCTCATTTCATACAGACCTCCCCCCTCCTCCACCTTATTTCATACAGACCTCCCCCTCCCCCTCCTTATTTCATACAGACCTCCCCCCTCCTCCTCCTTATTTCATACAGACATCCCCCCTCCTCCTCCTTATTTCATATAGACCTCCCCCCTCCTCCTCCTTATTTCATACAGACCTCCCCCTCCTCCTTATTTCATACAGACCTCCCCCTCCTCCTCCTTATTTCATACAGACCTCCCCCTCCTCCTCCTTATTTCATACAGACCTCCCCCCTCCTCCTTATTTCATACAGACCTCCCCCTCCTCCTTATTTCATACAGACCTCCCCCCTCCTCCACCTTATTTCATACAGACCTCCCCCCTCCTCCTCATTTCATACAGACCTCCCCCCTCCTCCTCATTTCATACAGACCTCCCCCCTCCTCCTCATTTCATACAGACCTCCCCCCTCCTCCTCATTTCATACAGACCTCCCCCCTCCTCCTCATTTCATACAGACCTCCCCCCTCCTCCTCATTTCATACAGACCTCCCCCCTCCTCATTTCATACAAACCTCCCCCCTCCTCCTCATTTCATACAGACCTCCCCCCTCCTCCTCATTTCATACAGACCTCCCCCCTCCTCCTCATTTCATACAGACCTCCCCCCTCCTCCTCATTTCATACAGACCTCCCCCCTCCTCATTTCATACAGACCTCCCCCCTACCTCCCCTCTTCCTCCTTATTTCATACAGACCTCCCCCCTCCTCCTCCTTATTTCATACAGACCTCCCCCTCCTTCTCCTTATTGACTGTTCACCCAGGTGAACTGAATGAGCCTCTGATTCCTACATCATTCAATACTAATGAGTTAGTATTAAATTATCAATATCGTAAAATATCATCAACCTGATCATCAACCTGATCATCAACCTGATCATCAGAAAGCATTAACAGGATTGTTGTTTTCCCATTTCTGTTTGTAACGGGGAAGAGAGAGAGAGAGTAGAGACAGATAGATAGAACGAGAAAGACAGAGCGAGCGAGAGAAAGAACAGGAAAAGAGAGACAGAAAACCTAGAAGAGAGAGAGCGAGAGGGAGAGGGAGAGATTGGTAGGTAATGTACCTGGAAGCAGGATTCCCGAGGCGAGACACTCCATGACTCTACGTAGGGCTTCCCCTGCACCCAGCGGCCGGTTACACGTGGCTATGGCCTTCTCACAAATCAGCTCCAGGGGCTTGGGATGAGAGGGAGAGAGATCAAGGTTAAGTTCAGGATTAAGTTCAAGTAAGGACAGAGAGATCAGAACAGCTGTTAGTGACACACAACCCACTTTTGTTCGGAGAGATCTTTGTTAATGGACACATTGAAGAATACCTATATGCTGGAGTTTCTTTATTTTTCAAATGCAGTTTATTATTTTCTCCTTGCGACTGGGAATATGCTGGATGTGCAAACTACACCTGTACACTAGTGATGTGTGGGTTGACTCATAACCTGCAGTCCCCATGGTTATATCAGCGGGTTGACTCATAACCCGCAGTCCCCACGGTTATATAGGCGGGTTGACTGATAACCCTCAGTCCCCACGGTTATATAGGCTGGTTGACTCATAACCCTCAGTCCCCACAGTTATATCAGCGGGATGACTCATAACCCGCAGTCCCCAAGGTTATATAGGCTGGTTGACTGATAACCCTCAGTCCCCACAGTTATATCAGCAGGTTGACTCATAACCCACAGTCCCCACGGTTATATAGGCGGGTTGACTCATAACCCGCAGTCCCCACGGTTATATAGGCGGGTTGAATCATAACCCGCAGTCGCCACGGTTATATAGGCGGGTTGACTCATAACCCGCAGTCCCCACGGTTATATAGGCGGGTTGACTCATAACCCGCAGTCCCCACGGTTATATAGGCGGGTTGAATCATAACCCGCAGTCCCCACGGTTATATAGGCGGGTTGACTCATAACCCGCAGTCCCCACAGTTATATCAGCGGGATGACTCATAACCCGCAGTCCCCACGGTTATATAGGCTGGTTGACTCATAACCCTCAGTCCCCACAGTTATATCAGCGGGTTTACTCATAACCCACAGTCCCCACAGTTATATCAGCGGGTTTACTCATAACCCGCAGTCCCCACGGTTATATAGGCGGGTTTACTCATAACCCGCAGTCCCCATGGTTATATCAGCGGTTTGACTCATAACCCTCAGTCCCCACAGTTATATCAGCGGGTTGACTCATAACCCGCAGTCCCCACAGTTATATCAGCGGGTTGACTCATAACCCGCAGTCCCCACAGTTATATCAGCGGGTTGACTCATAACCCGCAGTCCCCACAGTTATATCAGCGGGTTGACTCATAACCTGCAGTCCCCACAGTTATATCAGTGGGTTGACTCATAACCCTCAGTCATATCAGCGGGTTGACTCATAACCCTCAGTCCCCACAGTTATATCAGCGGGTTTACTCATAACCCACAGTCCCCACAGTTATATCAGCGGGTTTACTCATAACCCGCAGTCCCCACGGTTATATAGGCGGGTTGACTCATAACCCTCAGTCCCCACGGTTATATCAGCGGGTTGACTCATAACCCTCAGTCCCCACAGTTATATCAGCGGGTTGACTCATAACCCGCAGTCCCCACAGTTATATCAGCGGGTTAACTCATAACCCGCAGTCCCCACAGTTATATCAGCGGGTTGACTCATAACCCGCAGTCCCCACAGTTATATCAGCAGGTTGACTCATAACCCGCAGTCCCCACAGTTATATCAGCGGGTTGACTCATAACCCTCAGTCATATCAGCGGGTTGACTCATTTATATCAGCGGGTTGACTCATAACCCGCAGTCCCCACAGTTATATCAGCGGGTTTACTCATAACCCGCAGTCCCCACAGTTATATAGGCGGGTTGACTCATAACCCTCAGTCCCCACAGTTATATCAGCGGGTTTACTCATAACACGCAGTCCCCGCGGTTATATAGGCGGGTTGACTCATAACCCTCAGTCCCCACGGTTATATAGGCGGGTTTACTCATAACCCACAGTCCCCATGGTTATATCAGCGGGTTGACTCATAACCCACAGTCCCCACGGTTATATAGGCGGGTTGACTCATAACCCGCAGTTCCCACGGTTATATCAGCGGGTTGACTCATAACCCGCAGTCCCCACGGTTATATAGGCGGGTTGACTCATAACCCGCAGTCCCCACGGTTATATAGGCGGGTTGACTCATAACCCACAGTCCCCACGGTTATATCCACGGGGCAGGTGGGTTTAGGGTCACGAAATATTGTGTGGATGGAGGGCGGGTGGCGGGTTGAATAAAGAGAAAACAATGCCTTTAAAAAAACTATGTATCATTTTTGTGTTAATTGATATCTGTAGGCTACATTGAGGTTTTTCTTTCATTATTTTAGGTTATCTGTCATTAGTGGGTAAGCCTAAAATTTAGGGCCTAACTGTACGTTCACCAAATAGCCTACACGCCAATCACCAAATACCCTACACGCCAATCACCAAATACCCTACACGCCAATCACCAAATAGCCTACACGCCAATCACCAAATAGCCTACACGCTAATCACCAAATAGCCTACATGCTAATCACCAAATTTTCTACACGCCAATCACCAAATAGCCTACACGCCAATCACCAAATAGCCTACACGCCAATCACCAAATAGCCTACACGCCAATCACCAAATAGCCTACACGCCAATCACCAAATAGCCTACACGCTAATCACCAAATAGCCTACATGCGAATCACCAAATAGCCTACACGCCAATCACCAAATAGCCTACACGCCAATCACCAAATAGCCTACACGCCAATCACCAAATAGCCTACACGCTAATCACCAAATAGCCTACACGCTAATCACCAAATAGCCTACACGCCAATCACCAAATAGCCTACACGCTAATCACCAAATAGCCTACACACTAATCACCAAATAGCCTACGCGCTAATCACCAAATGCTTTTGGGAACGGACAGAAAAAGTTAACATAGATCCACGAAGGCAAAAAGCACAATGTTGGAGTTTACTTCAATAAGAGAAAAGCTGTGAAATGTAGAGTTGAAAATAAAGAGAAGGGAGGACCAGAAAGTCATGTTTGGGAAAGATTAGGTGAAGTGGTAAAAGAGGATGATGACAGTGTTGTGTGGTGATTGTGAGGCGCTATACACATTCAACAGGATCGGACTTCAAATAGGCCTATGACAGGTCAAGGGAACTGTAGCCTACTGTTCAGATGAGTAAAATGGTAACTGAAATCTGGACACTGACTGTAGGTCTATAACCTCTCACAGAGCCTTAACATTAACTCCTGCAGAATGAAACATTTCTTGCACTAAAATGATACACCAAATGTAGGCTACATTTTTACTGGGGAACAGCAGTGGAGAAATATGATTTATTTATTTCAGTATCTTGAGAGAACATGAATGTGCAGTTAGATACCGCCTGTAGAAGTGCTATATTTATCAGCATCATAAAAGCTGATAGTATTTCAACCACATTAAATATGCATTCAAGCAGAACTGAAATCTTGTCATTTTTCTAATTCTGTAGAGAAAGTCTTTCCAGTTTTTTTAGGGTGCATTTTCTCCTCCGTTTCATAAACGTCTTTGCTCCGAGAAAGAAGCAGAGATGACAGGGAAAACTTTACCAATGTCAACTAGATTGAAACATTCATTCTATCATTTATGACATTATTCTGGTGAGTAAACATTTATTTAGTCTTCTAGGTCAACATATAATGACAGAAGAGACGCTGCATCTACAGTATCTAATTAAACACAAGTTGACTAACAAATAGTCTACCAAAATGTCGGACATTATAACCAGAAACATATCTAAATCAGGCAAAAAAAATCCTGCTAATATTTTCTATATTTGCTGGTTAGGGTCGGGCGCAGGCCTCAGATTTTCACATGTAGTCAGGCGGTTACATTTACATTTAAGTCATTTAGCAGACGCTCTTATCCAGAGCGACTTACAAATTGGAAAGTTCATACATATTCATCCTGGTCCCCCCGTGGGAATTGAACCCTGGTCCCCCCGTAGGAATTGAACCCACAACCCTGGCGTTGCAAGCGCCATGCTCTACCAACTGAGCCACATGGGACCAGTTGTGGGTTGTACCCCTTTCAACTGTGACAGACTGTGTACAGACAAACTCACCCATCCTTTGAGTGGCTCCCAGGCTGGCAGTCTATTGCTCATGTCTCTCAGGATCCTGAGGATGATGACACATGACTTCAAGCCGTTTACTCTGGCCTGAGAGGAGAGGGAGAGGAGGTAACAACGATATGAGTACTACTGTATAATGTCAGTAAATGAAACGTTAGTAAATGGAGCCGAATAGCCTGAAACTAAGTTGTGGTTTTTGTTGCTTTGTTGAGTTGAGAGTGGTAGAAAAAAGGTTTACAATTATGACAGTCACGCAGGTTTCAGAACAGCCAAATGAAAGGTAAGCATTGACAATTATGACAGTCACGCAGGTTTCAGAACAGCCAAATGAAAGGTAAGCATTGACAATTATGACAGTCACGCAGGTTTCAGAACAGCCAAATGAAAGGTAAGCATTGACATTTATGGTAGTCACGCAGGTTTCAGAACAGCCAAATGAAAGGTAAGCATTGACATTTATGACAGTCAGGCAGGTTTCAGAACAGCCAAATGAAAGGTAAGCATTGACATTTATGGTAGTCAGGCAGGTTTCAGAACAGCCAAATGAAAGGTAAGCATTGACAGAACACAATTGAGAGATTAAATGAATGAGTCATTTTTGTATGAGAGAAATTGATTGTTTTAGCATATTTTGTCAGTCAGGAAGGTTTCAGAATAGCCAAAAGAAACAATTGCTTTTGTAGCCTTACAATTATCTCGCTCTCTCTCTCTCGGCAAATGTACTACACAGTGCACGATTGAGAGATTAAATTAATTAGTCATTTTTGTATGAGAGAAATTGATTGTTTTATCATAAGAATGTTTTCAATTATAGTTTGCAGATAGCTGCCATTTCAAATAAATTCTATATTTTGATTCATTTGATTGATTAATTAGATTATTTTGATTCATTCATGTTCCTATGATCATAAGGCTACAATAACAATGGAGAGGTTAAGTAGAACTGAGAGCCAACCTGGAACCATTTGGCATGTCGCAGAGCCGCCAGGGCCAACAGACATCTGTGCCTGTCCAGCATGTCTGCAGGGTCGGACAGCTCAACACCCTCCACTGGTGAAATAAGAATGGGATATATATTTATACACTGTACACACTACCGCTCAAAAGGGTCACTTTGGGGTCACTTAGAAATGTCCTTGTTTTTGATAGAAAAGCACATTTTGGTCCATTAAAATAACATCAAATTCATCAGAAATACAGTGTAGACATTGTTAATGTTGTAAATGACTACTGTAGCTGGAAATGGCAGATTTTTTATGGAATATCTACATAGGCGTACAGAGGCCCATTATCAGCAACCATCACTCCTGTGTTTCAATGGCACGTTGTATTAGCTAATCCAAGTTGATCATTTTAAAAGCCTAATTGATCATTAGAAAACCCTTTTGCAATTATGTTAGCACAGCTGAAAACGGTTGTTCTGATTAAAGAAGCAATAAAACTGGCCTTCTTTAGACTAGTTGAGTATCTGGAGCATCAGCATTTGTGGGTTTGATTACAGGCTCAAAATGGCCAGAAACAAATAATTTTCAGAAGAAGCTCATCAGTCTATTCTTGTTCTGAGAAATGAAGGCTATTCCATGCAAGAAATTGCCAAGAATCTGAAGATCTCGTACAACAATGTGTACTACTCTCTTCACAGAACAGCTCAAACTGCCTCTAACCAGAATAGAAAGAGAAGTGGGAGGCCCCGGTGCACAACTGAGCAAGAGGGCAAGTACATTAGAGTGTCTAGTTTGATAAACAGATGCCTAACAATTCCTCAACTGGCAGCTTCATTAAATAGTACCCGCAAAACACCAGTCTCAACGTCAACAGTGAAGAGGCAACTCCGGGATACTGGCGTTCTAGGCAGAGTTCCTCTGTCCAGTGTTTGTGTTCTTTTGCCAATCTTAATCTTTAATTTTTATTGGCCAGTCTGAGATATGGCGTTTTCTTTGCAACTCTGCCTAGAAGAACAGCATTCCGGAGTCGCCTCTTCACTGTTGACGAAGAGACTCGTGTTTTGCGGGTACTATTTGATGAAGCTTCCTGACTGATGTCTTGAGATGTTGCTTCAATATATCCACATCATTTTCCTTCCTCATGATGCCATCTATTTTGTTAAGTGCACCAGTCCCTCCTGCTGCAAAGCACCCCCCACAACATGATGCTGTCACCCCCGTGCTTCACGGTTGGGATGGTGTTCTTCGGCTTGCAATCCTCCCCCCTTTTCATCCAAACAATGATGGTCATTATGGCCAAACAGTTCTATTTTTGTTTCATCAGACCAGAGGACATTTCTCCAAAAAGTATGATCTTTGTCTCCATGTGCAGTTGCAAACCGTAGTCTGGCTATTTTATGGCGGTTTTGGAGCAGTGCCTTCTTCCTTGCTGAGTGGCCTTTCAGGTTATGTCAATATAGGACTTGTTTAAATGTGGATATAGATACTTTTGTACCTGTTTCCTCCAGCATCTTCACAAGGTCCTTTGCTGTTGTTCTGGGATTGATTTGCACTTTTCGCACCAAAGTACGTTCATCTCTAGGAGACAGAACGCGTCTCCTTCCTGAGCGGTATGACGGCTGCATGGTCCCATGGTGTTTATACTTGGGTACTATTGTTTGTACAAATGAACGTGGTACCTTCAGGCGTTTGGATATTGCTCCCAAGTATGAACCAGACTTGTGGAGGTCTACAATTTTTTTCTGAGGTCTTGGCTGATTTCTTTTGATTTTCCCATGATGTCAAGCAAAGAGGCACTGAGTTTGAAGGTAGGCATTGAAATACATCCACAGGTACACCTCCAATTGACTCAAATGATGTCAATTAGCCTATCAGAAGCTTCTTAAAGCCATGACATAATTTTCTGGAATTTTCCAAGCTGTTTAACGTAAACTTCTGACCCACTGGAATTGTGATACAGTGAATTATAAGTGAAATAATCTGTCTGTAAACAATTGTTGGAAAAATTACTTGTTACGCACAAAGTAGATGTCCTAACCAAATTGCCAAAACTATTGTTTGTTAACAAGAAATTTGTGGAGTGGTTGAAAAACGAGTTTTAATGACTCCAACCTAAGTGTATGTAAACTTCTGACTTCAACTGTATCTTAAATTTTTTAATCAGATTGTGAGTCAATATAACTAGTGTTATATTATTTATTGACTGATTATGGCTTTTGTTTTAAGTGAATTCCTGAACCTGTGATCAGAAACAAGCTACATAGGCAACATGTATTCATGGTATTGCCCCTATCTATCTTAATAGAATTTAAAGCAGAAGTGCATTCATATCTATCATTCTATTTAAATGGAGTGGCTCTCAATGCAGGTGTGTCATCCAGAGTGGGCAACATTAAACCCTTGAAATGATTATGTTCTTTCAGCTGAGTACAGACAGAACTAGGACTGATGGTCAGTTCATAGACATTACCATCCAAAGTGGCAAGGCATGGCAGGCGATTTTACACCCTTAGAGCTAAATGTCTGTTGAGACCAAACCAATCACATTGTTTCCATCTTCATATCAATCGTGCCTCACTTTCTAATCAATGCAACGGTATTCGACCCTGGAAATGTCTGTGTTCTTTCAGCTGTGTACAGGCTGTACACAGCTGTACACTGAAGACACACTGTGTACAGACAGCCACCCAGACAAATGCAGCCTGGGTTCATACCAATTGATGGGATGAGTTCCCGTTGCCAATGAGTTGCTGTGTAATATTGAGCCGTTCCTGACTGGGACAGGGTCCTTGACCCGTCTGTCGCTCGCTAGAAATACGTTGGGTACGAGAGGGGCTTGTCGTTCACTGTGATGTACAGCCATACCCGTATCAACTCTTATTTAGACCTTACTGTCGAGCAGGATGGAGCGGCAACATGATGGATGGCTCCGGTATTGATTTGTCGGGTCTAGATTTCTCCCTCCCTCCCTTTGAAATTTGTTTCCTTTTGGAATTGACTGGATTTTAACCCCATCTCTGTCTCTCATGCAATCTCATCTTGCTTAGTCAGGGATAGTGAGGTCCTGTTTAGTTAACCCTGCAGTTGTTTAGTTAGCCCTGCAGCTGTTTAGTTAGCCCTGCAGCTGTGTTTAACTAGCCCTGCAGCTGTTTAGTTAACCCTGCAGCTATTTAGTTAGCCCTGCAGTTGTTTAGTTAGCCCTGTAGCTGTTTAGTTAGCCCTGTAGCTATTTAGTTAGCCCTGTAGTTGTTTAGTTAGCCCTGCAGCTGTTTAGTTAGCCCTGTAGTTGTTTAGTTAGCCCTGCAGCTATTTAGTTAGCCCTGCAGTTATTTAGTTAGCCCTGCAGTTGTTTAGTTAGCCCTGCAGTTGTTTAGTTAGCCCTGCAGCTGTTTAGTTAACCCTGCAGCTATTTAGTTAGCCCTGTAGCTGTTTAGTTAGCCCTGTAGCTGTTTAGTTAGCCCTGTAGCTGTTTAGTTAGCCCAGTAGTTGTTTAGTTAGCCCTGCAGCTGTTTAGTTAGCCCTGCAGCTGTTTAGTTAGCCCTGTATCTGTTTAGTTAACCCTGCAGCTGTTTAGTTAGCCCCGCAGCTGTTTAGTTAGCCCCGCAGCTGTTTAGTTAGCCCCGCAGCTGTTTAGTTAGCCCCGCAGCTGTTTAGTTAGCCCCGCAGCTGTTTAGTTAGCCCCGCAGCTGTTTAGTTAGCCCCGCAGCTGTTTAGTTAGCCCCGCAGCTGTTTAGTTAGCCCCGTAGCTGTTTAGTTAGCCCCGTAGCTGTTTAGTTAGCCCTGTAGCTGTTTAATTAGCCCTGCAGCTGTGTTTAGTTAGCCCTGCAGTTATTTAGTTAACCTCGTAGCTGTTTAATTAGCCCTGCAGCTATTTAGTTAGCCGTGCAGTTATTTAGTTAGCCCTGTAGCTGTTTAATTAGCCCTGCAGCTGTTTAGTTAGCCCTGCAGTTATTTAGTTAACCCTGCAGCTGTGTTTAGTTAGCCCTGCAGCTGTGTTTAGTTAGCCCTGTAGTTGTTTAGTTAGCCCTGTAGTTGTTTAGTTAGCCCTGTATCTGTTTAGTTAGCCCTGCAGCTGTGTTTAGTTAGCCCTGCAGCTGTGTTTAGTTAGCCCTGTAGTTGTTTAGTTAGCCCTGCAGCTGTTTAGTTAGCCCTGCAGCTGTTTAGTTAGCCCTGTAGCCGTGTTTAGTTAACCCTGTAGCCGTGTTTAGTTAACCCTGTAGCCGTGTTTAGTTAACCCTGTAGCCGTGTTTAGTTAACCCTGTAGCCGTGTTTAGTTAACCCTGTAGCCGTGTTTAGTTAACCCTGTAGCCATGTTTAGTTAACCCTGCAGCTGTTTAGTTAGCCCTGCAGCTGTGTTTAACTAGGCCTGCAGCTGTGTTTAGTTAGCCCTGTAGCTGTTTAGTTAGCCCTGTAGCTGTTTAGTTAGCCCTGTAGCTGTTCAGTTAGCCCCGCAGCTGTTTAGTTAGCCCTGCAGCTGTTTAGTTAGCCCTGTAGTTGTTTAATTATCCCTGCAGCTATTTAGTTAGCCGTGCAGTTATTTAGTTAGCCCTGTAGCTGTTTAATTAGCCCTGCAGCTGTTTAGTTAGCCCTGTATCTGTTTAGTTAGCCCTGCAGCTGTGTTTAGTTAGCCCTGCAGCTGTTTAGTTAGCCCTGCAGCTGTGTTTAGTTAGCCCTGCAGCTGTGTTTAGTTAGCCCTGTAGTTGTTTAGTTAGCCCTGCAGCTGTTTAGTTAGCCCTGCAGCTGTTTAGTTAGCCCTGTAGCCGTGTTTAGTTAACCCTGTAGCCGTGTTTAGTTAACCCTGTAGCCGTGTTTAGTTAACCCTGTAGCCGTGTTTAGTTAACCCTGTAGCCGTGTTTAGTTAACCCTGTAGCCGTGTTTAGTTAACCCTGTAGCCATGTTTAGTTAACCCTGCAGCTGTTTAGTTAGCCCTGCAGCTGTGTTTAACTAGGCCTGCAGCTGTGTTTAGTTAGCCCTGTAGCTGTTTAGTTAGCCCTGTAGCTGTTTAGTTAGCCCTGTAGCTGTTCAGTTAGCCCTGTAGCTGTTCAGTTAGCCCTGTAGCTGTTCAGTTAGCCCTGCAGCTGTTTAGTTAGCCCTGTAGTTGTTTAGTTAGCCCTGTAGTTGTTTAGTTAGCCCTGCAGCTGTTTAGTTAGCCCTGCAGCTGTTTAGTTAGCCCTGCAGCTGTTTAGTTAGCCCTGTAGCTGTTTAATTAGCCCTGCAGCTGTGTTTAGTTAGCCCTGCAGTTACTTAGTTAACCTCGTAGCTGTTTAATTATCCCTGCAGCTATTTAGTTAGCCGTGCAGTTATTTAGTTAGCCCTGTAGCTGTTTAATTAGCCCTGCAGCTGTTTAGTTAGCCCTGCAGTTATTTAGTTAACCCTGCAGCTGTGTTTAGTTAGCCCTGCAGCTGTGTTTAGTTAGCCCTGTAGTTGTTTAGTTAGCCCTGCAGCTGTTTAGTTAGCCCTGCAGCTGTTTAGTTAGCCCTGCAGCTGTTTAGTTAACCCTGTATCTGTTTAGTTAGCCCTGCAGCTGTGTTTAGTTAGCCCTGCAGCTGTGTTTAGTTAGCCCTGTAGCTGTTTAGTTAACCCTGTAGCCGTGTTTAGTTAACCCTGTAGCCGTGTTTAGTTAACCCTGTAGCCATGTTTAGTTAACCCTGTAGCCATGTTTAGTTAACCCTGCAGCTGTTTAGTTAGCCCTGCAGCTGTGTTTAACTAGGCCTGCAGCTGTGTTTAGTTAGCCCTGTAGCTGTTTAGTTAGCCCTGTAGCTGTTTAGTTAGCCCTGTAGCTGTTCAGTTAGCCCTGCAGCTGTTTAGTTAGCCCTGTAGTTGTTTAGTTAGCCCTGTAGTTGTTTAGTTAGCCCTGCAGCTGTTTAGTTAGCCCTGCAGCTGTTTAGTTAGCCCTGCAGCTGTTTAGTTAGCCCTGTAGCTGTTTAATTAGCCCTGCAGCTGTGTTTAGTTAGCCCTGCAGTTATTTAGTTAACCTCGTAGCTGTTTAATTATCCCTGCAGCTATTTAGTTAGCCGTGCAGTTATTTAGTTAGCCCTGTAGCTGTTTAATTAGCCCTGCAGCTGTTTAGTTAGCCCTGCAGTTATTTAGTTAACCCTGCAGCTGTGTTTAGTTAGCCCTGCAGCTGTGTTTAGTTAGCCCTGTAGTTGTTTAGTTAGCCCTGCAGCTGTTTAGTTAGCCCTGCAGCTGTTTAGTTAGCCCTGCAGCTGTTTAGTTAACCCTGCAGCTGTGTTTAGTTAGCCCTGCAGCTGTGTTTAGTTAGCCCTGCAGCTGTGTTTAGTTAGCCCTGTAGCTGTTTAGTTAGCCCTGCAGCTGTTTAGTTAGCCCTGCAGCTGTTTAGTTAGCCCGCAGCTGTTTAGTTAGCCCTGCAGCTGTGTTTAGTTAGCCCTGTAGTTGTTTAGTTAGCCCTGTAGTTGTTTAGTTAGCCCTGCAGCTGTTTAGTTAGCCCTGCAGCTGTTTAGTTAACCCTGTATCTGTTTAGTTAACCCTGTAGCCGTGTTTAGTTAACCCTGTAGCCGTGTTTAGTTAACCCTGTAGCCGTGTTTAGTTAACCCTGTAGCCGTGTTTAGTTAACCCTGTAGCCGTGTTTAGTTAGCCCTGCAGCTGTGTTTAGTTAGCCCTGCAGCTGTGTTTAGTTAGCCCTGCAGCTGTGTTTAGTTAGCCCAGTAGCTGTGTTTAGTTAGCCCTGCAGCTGTGTTTAGTTAGCCCTGCAGCTGTGTTTAGTTAGCCCTGCAGCTGTGTTTAGTTAGCCCTGCAGCTGTGTTTAGTTAGCCCTGCAGCTGTGTTTAGTTAGCCCTGTAGCTGTGTTTAGTTAGCCCTGCCGCTGTGTTTAGTTAGCCCAGTAGCTGTGTTTAGTTAGCCCTGCAGCTGTGTTTAGTTAACCCTGTAGCTGTTTAATTAGCCCTTTAGCTGTGTTTAGTTAACCCTGCAGCTGTGTTTAGTTAGCCCTGCAGCTGTGTTTAGTTAGCCCTGCAGCTGTGTTTAGTTAGCCCTGCAGCTGTGTTTAGTTAGCCCGGCAGCTGTGTTTAGTTAGCCCGGCAGCTGTGTTTAGTTAGCCCTGCAGCTGTGTTTAGTTAGCCCTGTAGCTGTGTTTAGTTAGCCCTGTAGTTGTTTAGTTAGCCCTGCAGCTGTTTAGTTAGCCCTGCAGCTGTTTAGTTAGCCCTGCAGCTGTTTAGTTAACCCTGTATCTGTTTAGTTAGCCCTGCAGCTGTGTTTAGTTAGCCCTGCAGCTGTTTAGTTAGCCCTGTAGCTGTTTAGTTAGCCCTGCAGCTGTTTAGTTAACCCTGTATCTGTTTAGTTAACCCTGTATCTGTTTAGTTAACCCTGTAGCCGTGTTTAGTTAACCCTGTAGCCGTGTTTAGTTAACCCTGTAGCCGTGTTTAGTTAACCCTGTAGCCGTGTTTAGTTAACCCTGTAGCCGTGTTTAGTTAACCCTGTAGCTGTGTTTAGTTAACCATGTAGCTGTTTAGTTAGCCCTGCAGCCGTGTTTAGTTAGCCCTGTAGCTGTTTAGTTAGCCCTGTAGCTGTTTAGTTAGCCCTGTAGCTGTTTAGTTAGCCCTGCAGCTGTGTTTAGTTAGCCCTGCAGTTATTTAGTTAACCTCGTAGCTGTTTAATTAGCCCTGCAGCTATTTAGTTAGCCGTGCAGTTATTTAGTTAGCCCTGTAGCTGTTTAATTAGCCCTGCAGCTGTTTAGTTAGCCCTGCAGTTATTTAGTTAACCCTGCAGCTGTGTTTAGTTAGCCCTGCAGCTGTGTTTAGTTAGCCCTGTAGTTGTTTAGTTAGCCCTGCAGCTGTTTAGTTAGCCCTGTAGCTGTTCAGTTAGCCCTGCAGCTGTTTAGTTAACCCTGTATCTGTTTAGTTAGCCCTGCAGCTGTTCAGTTAGCCCTGCAGCTGTTTAGTTAACCCTGTATCTGTTTAGTTAACCCTGTAGCCGTGTTTAGTTAACCCTGTAGCCGTGTTTAGTTAACCCTGTAGCCGTGTTTAGTTAACCCTGTAGCCGTGTTTAGTTAACCCTGTAGCTGTTTAGTTAGCCCTGCAGCTGTGTTTAGTTAGCCCTGCAGCTGTGTTTAGTTAGCCCTGCAGCTGTGTTTAGTTAGCCCTGTAGCTGTGTTTAGTTAGCCCTGTAGCTGTTTAGTTAGCCCTGCAGCTGTGTTTAGTTAGCCCTGCAGCTGTGTTTAGTTAGCCCTGCAGCTGTGTTTAGTTAGCCCTGCAGCTGTGTTTAGTTAGCCCTGCAGCTGTGTTTAGTTAGCCCTGTAGCTGTGTTTAGTTAGCCCTGCAGCTGTGTTTAGTTAACCCTGTAGCTGTTTAATTAGCCCTTTAGCTGTGTTTAGTTAACCCTGCAGCTGTGTTTAGTTAGCCCTGCAGCTGTGTTTAGTTAGCCCTGCAGCTGTGTTTAGTTAGCCCTGCAGCTGTGTTTAGTTAGCCCGGCAGCTGTGTTTAGTTAGCCCTGCAGCTGTGCTTAGTTAGCCCTGTAGCTGTGTTTAGTTAGCCCTGTAGCTCTTTAATTAGGCCTGCAGCTGTGTTTAGTTAGCCCTGCAGCTGTGCTTAGTTAGCCCTGTAGCTGTGTTTAGTTAGCCCTGTAGCTGTTTAGTTAGCCCTGCAGCTGTGTTTAGTTAGCCCTGCAGCTGTGTTTAGTTAGCCCTGCAGCTGTGTTTAGTTAGCCCTGACATAGAGGGCCAAGGATGTTTTACAGGCCAATGTAGCCATGCTGTTGACAACATTACATGCTACAGGGCAGCTGAGGCAGCATAGTAGGGTGAAGAATCACTATGGCCGCCACTAAACATCTACCACTTTTCTTTTGGCTTGCAGGAAGACATGTCAATACCGATTTGGGACTACATGAGCCTTATATGGCCCAGACTGTGTGCCTGTGCCTGTCTATTTGGTTTGAACAAGAAGTATTGTCTTATGCATGTATTGTCTCCCCAAGGTGGAGGAATACAGGCTCAGGGAGGAGCAGGGAGCATGGATATATTCACTGATCAAGCTTACCGTGTCCCAGAGGAGTGCTGCTAACAACACTGCTGCTGCTGCTCGACACCCCTTTATATTCCTCTTCCCCCTACCCCCATTTCACCACCTCAGTTGGAGGGGGGAAGAGACAACAGACAAACATAAACAGTAAAACAGCAGCTAGGTTTTACTCAGACGTGCGTGTGGTACCTTGTTCATCCGTGGTACTTTGTTCATCCGTGTCGCTGTCTTCTCTCATCTGTGGAGAGCTGAGGGTGACCTTCAGGGTGAGTTTGGGCTCCGTCGTGCTACACACCAAGATGGCCGCCTCTGGCACGCATCGGTGCACCTCGTACTTCTCCTCTGTTAGCTTCTATTAGGGGTCAGAGTTCAATCACAGAGGTCAAGGGTTAAAAGTCATAGCCAGGATAAACTGTACTTGAACGTTGACTGGGTCATTACGTTCTCAGCTGGTCTCAGTCCAGGCTGTGAAAGCCGTTAAGAGCAACACTACATTACACCAACACTACATTACACACACAAGCACTTGTGCGTGCACTCACATACTACGTACAGACACTTACGAGCACACACATCCACTCACAGCCAATGCATTTACAAAACAGATTATAAGAAGAGTGGGGGAGAACAAAAGAGAAAGAAAAAAATGTGATTGATGTAGAGGCTGAAAGCTAGATCTGAAGTGGAGGCTGAAAGCTAGATCTGACGTGGAGGCTGAAAGCTAGTTCTGAAGTGGAGGCTGAAAGCTAGTTCTGACGTGGAGGCTGAAAGCTAGATCTGACGTGGAGGCTCAAAGCTAGTTCTGGTGTGGAGGCTGAAAGCTAGTTCTGGTGTGGAGGCTGAAAGCTCGTTCTGACGTGGAGGCTGAAAGCTGGTTCTGGTGTGGAGGCTCAAAGCTAGATCTGACGTGGAGGCTCAAAGCTAGTTCTGGTGTGGAGGCTCAAAGCTAGTTCTGATGTGGAGGCTCAAAGCTAGTTCTGGTGTGGAGGCTCAAAGCTAGTTCTGGTGTGGAGGCTGAAAGCTGGTTCTGGCGTGGAGGCTGAAAGCTAGTTCTGACGTGGAGGCTGAAAGCTAGTTCTGACGTGGAGGCTCAAAGCTAGTTCTGGTGTGGAGGCTCAAAGCTAGTTCTGGTGTGGAGGCTCAAAGCTAGTTCTGGTGTGGAGGCTCAAAGCTAGTTCTGGTGTGGAGGCTCAAAGCTAGTTCTGGTGTGGAGGCTCAAAGCTAGTTCTGGTGTGGAGGCTCAAAGCTAGTTCTGGTGTGGAGGCTCAAAGCTAGTTCTGGTGTGGAGGCTCAAAGCTATTTCTGGTGTGGAGGCTCAAAGCTAGTTCTGGTGTGGAGGCTCAAAGCTAGTTCTATCGCTATTAATTCCTCACACACAGTTATGATGTGTGTCTCCTATTTATGCATCTTCCCTAATACACACACTAATACACACACTGATACACACTCACACACAGTTAAGATGTGAGCGCCAGTCCTTTTTATTAAGTCTCTCCTCATATAAGGGAAATAAATTACCGCTGGCCCCAGTGATCCAGCTTAAGATCAGATTATGAATTTTAGAGTGTCAGCAGCACTCAGACAGCCACAAACACATGGATACACACACACACACATAAACGAGTGCACTGTCATAAATACACGCACACACTACCAACAATACATAAAAACAGACACACACAAGGATACACAGCCAGTCTCTCTCTAGGCTGTATCCTAGTGTATTCAGTCTCTCTCTAGGCTGTATCCTAGTGTATTCAGTCTCTCTCTAGGCTGTATCCTAGTGTATTCAGTCTCTCTCTAGGCTGTATCCTAGTGTATTCAGTCTCTCTCTCTAGGCTGTATCCTAGTGTATTCAGTCTCTCTCTCTAGGCTGTATCCTAGTGTATTCAGTCTCTCTCTCTAGGCTGTATCCTAGTGTATTCAGTCTCTCTCTCTCTAGGCTGTATCCTAGTGTATTCAGTCTCTCTCTCTAGGCTGTATCCTAGTGTATTCAGTCTCTCTCTCTAGGCTGTATCCTAGTGTATTCAGTCTCTCTAGGCTGTATCCTAGTGTATTCAGTCTCTCTTTATGCTGTATCCTAGTGTATTCAGTCTCTCTCTCTAGGCTGTATCCTAGTGTATTCAGTCTCTCTCTAGGCTGTATCCTAGTGTATTCAGTCTCTCTCTAGGCTGTATCCTAGTGTATTCAGTCTCTCTCTAGGCTGTATCCTAGTGTATTCAGTCTCTCTCTAGGCTGTATCCTAGTGTATTCAGTCTCTCTCTCTTTAGGCTGTATCCTAGTGTATTCAGTCTCTCTCTCTAGGCTGTATCCTAGTGCATTCAGTCTCTCTCTCTCTAGGCTGTATCCTAGTGTATTCAGTCTCTCTCTCTCTAGGCTGTATCCTAGTGTATTCAGTCTCTCTCTCTCTAGGCTGTATCTTAGTGCATTCAGTCTCTCTCTCTCTCTAGGCTGTATCCTAGTGTATTCAGTCTCTCTCTCTCTAGGCTGTATCCTAGTGTATTCAGTCTCTCTCTCTCTAGGCTGTATCCTAGTGTATTCAGTCTCTCTCTAGGCTGTATCCTAGTGTATTCAGTCTCTCTCTCTAGGCTGTATCCTAGTGTATTCAGTCTCTCTCTAGGCTGTATCCTAGTGTATTCAGTCTCTCTCTAGGCTGTATCCTAGTGTATTCAGTCTCTCTCTAGGCTGTATCCTAGTGTATTCAGTCTCTCTCTAGGCTGTATCCTAGTGCATTCAGTCTCTCTCTCTCTAGGCTGTATCCTAGTGCATTCAGTCTCTCTCTCTCTAGGCTGTATCCTAGTGCATTCAGTCTCTCTCTCTCTAGGCTGTATCCTAGTGTATTCAGTCTCTCTCTCTCTAGGCTGTATCCTAGTGCATTCAGTCTCTCTCTCTCTCTAGGCTGTATCCTAGTGTATTCAGTCTCTCTCTCTTTATGCTGTATCCTAGTGTATTCAGTCTCTCTCTAGGCTGTATCCTAGTGTATTCAGTCTCTCTAGGCTGTATCCTAGTGTATTCAGTCTCTCTCTAGGCTGTATCCTAGTGTATTCAGTCTCTCTAGGCTGTATCCTAGTGTATTCAGTCTCTCTCTCTCTAGGCTGTATCCTAGTGCATTCAGTCTCTCTCTAGGCTGTATCCTAGTGTATTCAGTCTCTCTCTAGGCTGTATCCTAGTGCATTCAGTCTCTCTCTAGGCTGTATCCTAGTGTATTCAGTCTCTCTCTCTTTATGCTGTATCCTAGTGTATTCAGTCTTTCTCTCTCTAGGCTGTATCCTAGTGTATTCAGTCTCTCTCTCTCTAGGCTGTATCTTAGTGCATTCAGTCTCTCTCTCCCTAGGCTGTATCCTAGTGTATTCAGTCTCTCTCTCTCTAGGCTGTATCCTAGTGTATTCAGTCTCTCTCTAGGCTGTATCCTAGTGTATTCAGTCTCTCTCTAGGCTGTATCCTAGTGTATTCAGTCTCTCTCTAGGCTGTATCCTAGTGTATTCAGTCTCTCTCTCTAGGCTGTATCCTAGTGTATTCAGTCTCTCTCTAGGCTGTATCCTAGTGTATTCAGTCTCTCTCTAGGCTGTATCCTAGTGTATTCAGTCTCTCTCTAGGCTGTATCCTAGTGTATTCAGTCTCTCTCTAGGCTGTATCCTAGTGCATTCAGTCTCTCTCTCTCTAGGCTGTATCCTAGTGCATTCAGTCTCTCTCTCTCTAGGCTGTATCCTAGTGCATTCAGTCTCTCTCTCTCTAGGCTGTATCCTAGTGTATTCAGTCTCTCTCTCTCTAGGCTGTATCCTAGTGTATTCAGTCTCTCTCTCTCTAGGCTGTATCCTAGTGTATTCAGTCTCTCTCTCTCTAGGCTGTATCCTAGTGTATTCAGTCTCTCTCTCTCTCTAGGCTGTATCCTAGTGTATTCAGTCTCTCTCTCTTTATGCTGTATCCTAGTGTATTCAGTCTCTCTCTAGGCTGTATCCTAGTGTATTCAGTCTCTCTAGGCTGTATCCTAGTGTATTCAGTCTCTCTCTCTCTAGGCTGTATCCTAGTGCATTCAGTCTCTCTCTAGGCTGTATCCTAGTGTATTCAGTCTCTCTCTAGGCTGTATCCTAGTGCATTCAGTCTCTCTCTAGGCTGTATCCTAGTGTATTCAGTCTCTCTCTCTTTATGCTGTATCCTAGTGTATTCAGTCTTTCTCTCTCTAGGCTGTATCCTAGTGTATTCAGTCTCTCTCTTTATGCTGTATCCTCGTGCATTCAGTTGGAGGCTGACATGGTGTGGTTGTTGAACTGTGCAGCGAGCCACAAAGGACCAATCTGCATTCCATGAAACTGTGATCTAAAGCACAGGGATCTCGTGACACTGTCCTGAGACACAGGATCACCATGCATGACACTGTCCTGAGACACAGGATCACCATGCATGACACTGTCCTGAGACACAGGATCACCATGCATGACACTGTCCTGAGACACAGGATCACCATGCATGACACTGTCCTGAGACACAGGATCACCATGCATGACACTGTCCTGAGACACAGGATCACCATGCATGACACTGTCCTGAGACACAGGATCACCATGCATGACACTGTCCTGAGACACAGGATCACCATGCATGACACTGTCCTGAGACACAGGATCACCATGCATGACACTGTCCTGAGACACAGGATCACCATGCATGACACTGTCCTGAGACACAGGATAACCATGCATGACACTGCCTCTTTAACCCGCCTGAGACTGCCTGACTGCCTGCCTCTTTGACTGGTCAGTTAACATGCCAGGGGAGAGGACAGAGGGCAATGAGAGAGGGGGAGAGAGGAGATGGAAATGGGCAATAAATAGGCCATAGTGGCGAAGTAATTACAATTTAGCAATTAACACTGGAGTGATAGATGTGCAGATGAGGATGTGCAAGT
Source organism: Salvelinus namaycush (assembly GCF_016432855.1). Lineage (NCBI taxonomy): Eukaryota > Metazoa > Chordata > Actinopteri > Salmoniformes > Salmonidae > Salvelinus > Salvelinus namaycush. The sequence continues at coordinate 9,410,086 of NC_052309.1, read as the reverse complement.
AGAAATACTGGTGTGCAAAAGAGCGGAAAAAACAAATATGGGGATGAGGTTGGTCGTAGGTTGGATGGGCTATTTACAAATGGATTATGTACAGCTGCATCGATCGGTAAGCTGCTCTGACAGCCGATGCTTGAAGTTAGTGAGGGAGATATAAGTCTCCAGCTTCAGTGATTTTTGCAATTCGTTCCAGTCATTGGCAGCAGAGAACTGGAAAGAAAGGCGGCCAAACAGGTGTTGGCTTTGGGGATGACCAGTGAGATATACCTGCTGGAGCGCGTGCTACGGGTGGGTGTTGTTATCGTGACCAGTGAGCTGAGATAAGGCGGAGCTTTACCTAGCATAGACTTATAGATGACCTGGAGCCAGTGGGTTTGGCGGCGAATATGACGCGAGGGCCAGCTGACTTGGCATACAGGTCGCAGTGGTGGGTGGTATATGGGGCTTTGGTGACAAAACTGATGGCACTGTGATAGACTGCATCCAATTTGCTGAGTAGAGTGTTGGAGGCTATTTTGTAAATGACATCGCCGAAGTCAAGGATCGGTAGGATAGTCAGTTTTACGAGGGTATATTTAGCAGCATGAGTGAAGGAGGCTTTGTTTGCGAAATAGGAAGCCGATTCTAGATTTGATTTTGGATTGGAGATGCTTAATATGAGTCTGGAAGGAGAGTTTACAGTCTAGCCAGACACCTAGGTATTTGTAGTTGTCCACATATTCTAAGTCAGACCCGTCCAGAGTAGTGATGCTAGGCGGGCGAGCAGGTGCGGAAAGCGATCAGTTGAAGAGCATGCATTTAGTTTTACTAGTGTTAAAGAGCAGTTGGAGGCCACGGAAGGAGTGTTGTATGGCATCGAAGCTCGTTTGGAGGTTTGTTAACACAGTGTTCAAAGAAGGGCCAGATGTATACAGAATGGTGTCATCTGCGTAGAGGTGGATCAAAGAATCACCCGCAGCAAAAGCGATATCATTGATATATACAGAGAAAAGAGTCAGCCTGAGAATTGAACCCTGTGGCACCCCCATAGAGACTGCCAGAGGTCCAGACAACAGGCCCTCCGATTTGACACACTGGACTCTATCTGAGAAGTAGTTTGTGAACCAGGCGAGGCAGTCATTAGAGAAACCATGGCTGTTGAGTCTGACGATAAGAATACAGTGATTGACCGAGTCGATGGCCAGGTCGACGAAGATGGCTGCACAGTACTGTTTTTAATCGATGGTGGTTATGATATCATTTAGGACCTTGAGCGTGGCTGAGTTACACCCGTGACCAGCTCGGAAACCAGATTGCATAGCTGAGAAGGTACGGTGGGATTCGAGATGGTCGGTGATCTGTTTGTTCACTTGGCTTTCGAAGACCTTTGAAAGGCAGCATGGATATAGGTCTGTAACAGTTTGGGTCCAGGGTGTCTCCCCCTTTGAAGAGGGGGATGACCGCGGTAGCTTCCCAATCTTTAGGTATCTCAGACGATACGAAAGAGAGGTTGAACAGACTACTAATAGGGGTTGCGACAATGGCGGTGGATAATTTTAGGAAGAGAGGGTCCAGATTGTCAAGCCCAGCTGATTTGTAGGGATCCAGATTCTGCAGCTCTTTCAGGACATCAGCTGTCTGGATTTGGGGGAAGGAGAAGCGCAGGGGCTTGGGCCAGCTGTTGGTCGGGGTTGGGGTAGCCAGGTGGAAAGCGTGGCCAGCCATAGAGAAATACTTGTTGAAATTCTCAATTATCGTAGATTTGTCAGTGGTGACAGTGTTTCCTAGCCTCAGTGCAGTGGGCAGCTGAGAGGAGCTGCTCTTATTCTCCATGGACTTTACAGTGTCCCAAAACTTTTTGGAATTAGTGATGCAGGATGCAAATTTCTGTTTGAAAAAGCTAGCCTTTGCTTTCCTAACTGACTGTGTATATTGGTTCCTGACTTCCCTGACAAGTTGCATATCGCGGGGACTATTCAAAGCTAGTGCAGTGCGCCACAGACAGGGCCTATAAGACATTTCCTAAAATACATTTCCTATAAGACAGCGCCTATAAGACAGCGCCTATAAGACAGCGCCTATAAGACAGCGCCTATAAGACAGCGCCTATAAGACAGCGCCTATAAGACAGCGCCTATAAGACAGCGCCTATAAGACAGTATCTATAAGACAGCGCCTATAAGACAGCACCTATAAGACAGCGCCTATAAGACAGCGCCTATAAGACAGCGCCTATAAGACAGTTCCGTATAAAACAGGGCTTATAAGACAGTTCCTATAAGACAGGTATACCTGTCTATGTAGCTAAGTAAGTATAACCTTAACTACATATGTGCACGTACGCGAGCGTGTGTGTTTTCTGTTCCTGCCGTGCATGTGTTTTACTAATTAGGAAATCTCCTGGCTGACACTTCTATATTAATTACACATGCTAGCAGTGTATTAATACAACAGTAACTTCTCCTCTCTCTGCTTCTGTTGCTGCCCTCTCCACGACGTATTCCCCTAGCCTACTCTCTGCTTCTGTTGCTGCCCTCTCCACGACGTATTCCCCTAGCCTACTCTCTGCTTCTGTTGCTGCCCTCTCCACGACGTATTCCCCTAGCCTACTTTCTGCTTCTGTTGCTGCCCTCTCCACGACGTATTCCCCTAGCCTACTCTCTGCTTCTGTTGCTGCCCTCTCCACGACGTATTCCCCTAGCCTACTCTCTGCTTCTGTTGCTGCCCTCTCCACGACGTATTCCCCTAGCCTACTCTCTGCTTCTGTTGCTGCCCTCTCCACGACGTATTCCCCTAGCCTACTCTCTGATTCTGCCCCTAGCCTACTCTCTGATTCTGCCCCTAGCCTACTCTCTGATTCTGCCCCTAGCCTACTCTCTGATTCTGCCCCTAGCCTACTCTCTGATTCTGCCCCTAGCCTACTCTCTGCTTCTGTTGCTGCCCTCTCCACGACGTATTCCCCTAGCCTACTCTCTGATTCTGCCCCTAGCCTACTCTCTGATTCTGCCCCTAGCCTACTCTCTGATTCTGCCCCTAGCCTACTCTCTGATTCTGCCCCTAGCCTACTCTCTGATTCTGCCCCTAGCCTACTCTCTGATTCTGCCCTGCCCATTGTGACTTTACAGAGCACACACTTTTACAGGATGGATGGTGCTGGGTGTTGGGGTAAGGAGGACTGACTGACTTCTTACAGGATGGATGATGCTGGGGTAAGGAGGACTGACTGACTTCTTACAGGATGGATGATGCTGGGGTAAGGAGGAATGACTGACTTCTTACAGGATGGGTGATGCTGGGGTAAGGAGGAATGACTGACTTCTTACAGGATGGATGATGGTGGGGTAAGGAGGAATGACTGACTTCTTACAGGATGGATGATGCTGGGGTAAGGAGGAATGACTGACTTCTTACAGGATGGGTGATGCTGGGGTAAGGAGGAATGACTGACTTCTAACAGGATGGATGATGGTGGGGTAAGGAGGAATGACTGACTTCTTACAGGATGGGTGATGCTGGGGTAAGGAGGAATGACTGACTTCTTACAGGATGGATGATGCTGGGGTAAGGAGGACTGACTGACTTCTTACAGGATGGATGATGGTGGGGTAAGGAGGACTGACTGACTTCTAACAGGATGGATGATGGTGGGGTAAGGAGGACTGACTGACTTCTTACAGGATGGATGATGCTGGGGTAAGGAGGACTGACTGACTTCTTACAGGATGGATGATGGTGGGGTAAGGAGGACTGACTGACTTCTTACAGGATGGATGATGGTGGGGTAAGGAGGACTGACTGACTTCTAACAGGATGGATGATGGTGGGGTAAGGAGGACTGACTGACTTCTTTGGGCCAGTATTTACTACATTACAAAAGTCCATCTACCTTTTGCACACAGGTGTTGAGTGTTTATTACCAACAGAAGGAGAATACATGAGCCGAATGTGCCACAGTATGTGTGTGTGTGTGTGTGTGTGTGTGTGTGTGTGTGTGTGTGTGTGTGTGTGTGTGTCTCACTCTCTCTTACCTGTATCTGCAGCGGCAGGTTATCACAGACAGTACACAGCAGTGTCTCTGTAGGTTTCTCTCTACACATCAGCACCAGCTCCAGGTCCATGTCCTGTTTGATGAGCAGACCTTTAGCCACCAGGCCAATCCTCATCACGCCACACAGAACACCTCCACTGGGCTCACTGAGGATAACAGACAGATTTACACTCTAAACATTTAAACCACCTATTAGACCTAGGTCATCCCAAAAACCTCATCAAATCAACAAGATCATAAAAATATGTCAGGACCTGAAGACCAAAAATGTTAGTCTAACCAGCAGTCACCAGACAGCCCCTTATATCCCAGCATGCATCGGTTAGAACCAGATGCCCACCTGCTGCCGCAGTCTGTGGAGTCATCTGGGCTGGCTCTGGGACTAAGACTGGGGTCGTCGTTAGGGTTATCGTTATGGTCACAGCTACCATCCTTTGGCACCGGGCTGTCTGTGGGGTTGGGCTGGCCGACTGCTGCGTCGGACTGACCGTCTGTCTGGCCGACTGCTGCGTCTGTCTGGCTGTTGCTCTGCACTGATTGAACGTTGCTCTGGTCTATCCAATCAGAGACGTGCTTGAGGGCACCCTCCACGGTGGACACCAGGGTCTGGACCGCCTCCAGTTCAGACGATGATGGGTAGACGGAGGAGTGCTTGGCCATGACGTGACGGTCATCATTACCGAACGAACGGAAGGACCTCTGTGGGGGAGAGTAAAGAACACAATGAACTCACCCTCATAATAACACAATAAAAGTCTAAGGCACGTTCTCCCATACACACATCCCCCCACAGGGATGGCGTGCATCTCACAGATGAGGGAAACAACCTTTTCCTTGAGAGTCTGAGAGCTGATCTTTCCTCCGTTGTAGCAAGACACACACAGTAGTACACACCACCACACTCACTGCCACTTGCCAGCCACTCCACGAACCCAAAGGCTCCACCTTATAAATTATAATGAGTGTGTGTGTGTGTGTGTGTGTGTGTGTGTGTGTGTGTGTGTGTGTGTGTGTGTGTGTGTGTGTGTGTGTGTGTGTGTGTGTGTGTGTGTGTGTGTGTGTGTGTGTGTGTGTGTGTGTGTGTGTGTCAGGAGGGGACTGTCAAAACTATAAACAAAAGAATGGTCAAAGTATTTCTTCCGGGAGGGAGAAACAACAATGTTCTGATCCACAAGCGGTAACTTTAATCATTACACTATGAATCCTGTTCTTAACTCATTGACTTCCGACAGACCATTTAAATGTCTGGAAGTGTTCGTTCCAAAATGATTTTGTTCATTCACTCAGTTGTGAATGCACGTTTATTTCTCTTGCTTGGTTAAAATACAATAGTCTAAAACAGTTGATTTGTTGAAAACAGACTAATTTAATCACGTAGTTAACAAGCATTTCCTTTTCTTTTGACTGCACCCTACTGCAAGCAGGCTGCAACCTGATTCAAATTGCTGTGGCTAACATTAGCTAGGCTCAGGGTTAAGGTTAGGAGTTATATTAAAGGGTTAAGATTAGGGTTAGAGGAAGGGATAGCTAACATGCTAAGCAGTTGCAAAGTAGCTAAAAAGTAGTAAGTAGCTGCAAAGTTGTCCATGATGAGATTCACTCAACTTTTGGGTTGCTAGACATTCACGTTATATGCCTGTCCTTCCATGCAGATCAACCACCCTCGTTTTTGCCTCAAAGGAGAATTTTCCTATTTCTGAAGTAAATCTCTATTTTTGAAGTAAATGGCATGTTATAGAAGGATCCAGACACTTTTTCTGTGATTTGTCTTGATTTTGAGAAGCAAGACAAATCAATCACTTCCTCATTGCTCATTGTTGTACAGTAACAGGGCACCAAAACGTTAACTAGGTAACATTAGCTAGTTAGCTACCTAGCTAATCAAAATATCTGATAACGCACCACCTGACAACGCACCACCTGACAACGCACCACCTGACAACGCACCACCTGACAACACACCACCTGATAACACACCACCTGATAACACACCACCTGATAACACACCACCTGATAACACACCACCTGATAACACACCTCCTGATAACACACCACCTCAGACGAGAGAATAAGCTGAAATATAGGAATTTTACTCAGTCTTATCGTACTAAAACTTAAATAATTCTGAATTTAAAAAGTAAACTTTAAACAAACAAACATTCTATGTTCTTGCACTTTATAGATATGACATAAATAAAGTATAAGGATAGGGGGCAGCATTTTCGCTTTGGATGAATAGCGTGCCCAGAGTGAACTGCCTCCTACTCTGTCCCAGAGACTAATATATGCATATTATTAGTAGTATTGGATAGAAAACACTCTGAAGTTTCTAAAACGTTTGAATTATGTCTGTGAGTATAACAGAACTCATATGGCAGGCAAACTTCCAAACAGGAAGTGGAAATTCTGAGGCTGGTTGATTTTCAACTCATCGCCTATTCAAATCCCAGTGAGATATGGGTTTGTTTTCACTTCCTACGCCTTCCACTAGATGTCAACAGTCTGTAGAACGTTGAATAAAGCCTGTACTGTGATGTGGGGCCGGATGGCAGCTGTTTGAGTCAGTGGTCTGGCAGATTGCCAGTTCCTGGTCACGCGCATTCCAAATGACATCGTCTTGCTTTCCACACTTCTAGAGACACAAAGGAATTCTCCGGTTGGAACGTTATTGGATATGTATGATAACAACATCCCGAAGATTGATTCTCTACTTAGTTTGACCAGTTTATTCGACCTGTAATATTACTTTTTCCGCATGGATCTGCGCGAGCGTTTGGACACGTGTACTACACATGCTAGCAAAAGTAGCTACTTAGACATAAATAATTGACATTATCGAACAAAACAACAATTTATTGTGGAACTAGGATTACTGGGAGTGCATTCTGATGAAGATCATCAAAGGTAAGGGAATATTTATGATGTAATTTCGTATTTCTGTTGACTCCAACATGGTGGAGAAATGTTTTTTTATATTTGAGCGCCGTCTCAGATTATTGCATGGTGTGCTTTTTACGTAAAGTTTTTTTTAAATCTGACAGCGGTTGCATTAAGAACAAGTGTATCTTTAATTCTATGTAAAACATGTATCTTTCATCAAAGTGTATGATGAGTATTTCTGTTATTAGTTGTGGCTCTCTGCAATTTCTCCGGATATTTTGGAGGTATTTCTGAACATGGCGCCAATGTAAACTACGATTTTTGGATATAAATATGCACATAATCGAACAAAACATACATGTATTGTGTAAAAGGATGTCCTATGAGTGTCATCTGATGAAGATCATCAAAGATTAGTGATTAATTTTATCTCTATTTCTGCTTTTTGTGACTCCTATCTTTGGCTGGGAAAATGGCTGTGTTTTTTGGACTTGGCGGTGATCTAACGTAATCATATGTTGTGTTTTCACTGTAAAGCATTTTTTTTTTTTATCGGACACGATGGGTAGATTAACAAGATGTTTATCTTTCATTTGCTGTATTGGACTTGTTAATGTGTGAAAGTTACATATTTCTAAAAAATATTTTTGAATTTCCCGCGCTGCCTTTTCAGCGGAATGTTGTGGGGGGGTTCCGCTAGCGGAACGCCTGCGCTAGAAAGGTTAAGTAGCTAGAGGTTTTAAGTATAAGGAGACTTGAAGAAGAGCCTGAATCACCAACACGGCACATACAGTAATATTATCAATAACAGATCCTATACAGTAGACATGTTTAATGGCCTTTTAACACCGTGTTGAAATAGAAGTCCTCTGGGAGTTGTCACCACTCGGTCACACGCCACGAGGTTCGGCTGCACTGTCAACTATCTACACACAGGAGCAGTCACATAAAAAGGGTGAATAATTGAACAGTATTTCTGTATTCCAAGCAGTTGGAGTGGTCCGTGGACACTTAAGGAACAGTCATGTCGAGTTTGTTTCATTTGTTGACCTCATGAGGGACAAGAGACACATTACTGTATCTTTGTTTGTATACACTTCTCAATTATGGGGTTTGCATCTGAATGTTGTATAAAATGAATGATTGAGTATAAGAATACTTTTGGAAAAATAACAATGTGATCTTACTCTTCTAAATGAGAATAGTTTTTCATAGTAATTTATGCTCAGTCAGTGGCCATGCCCCTGTAAGCACAGACATTACACGGCGTCATGGAACGCCCCCTTTTCGACAAAAGTATAAAACCCACTTCCGACAAAAGTTACATTAGACCAGAAAGCATGAAGCGGTAGCCACATGTTGAAATTTAAATCTCTACAAACCAAAGAGACGGACGGTGTGAACTGGACGTCACGAATGTTAAGATATTAGAGACCAATAGATTGCTACAGAAGGAACAAATCCTAGACGATCTTTTACCAGTCTGCAGCTGAAAATGTGCGGATATCTAGGACGAGGATACCAATACAGGGCTAAGATTGAATCATACTACACTGGCTCCGACGCTCGTCTTATGTGGCAGGGCTTGCAAACTATTACAGACTACAAAGGGAAGCACAGCCGCGAGCTGCCCAGTGACACAAGCCTACCAGATGAGCTAAATCACTTCTATGCTCGCTTCGAGGCAAGCAACACTGAGGCATGCATGAGACCATCAGCTGTTCCGGACGACTGTGTGATCACGCTCTCCGTAACCGACGTGAGTAAGACCTTTAAACAGGTCAATATTCACAAGGCTGCGGGGCCAGACGGATTACCAGGACGTGTGCTCCGGGTATGCGCTGACCAACTGGCAGGTGTCTTCACTGACATTTTTAACATGTCCCTGATTGAGTCTGTAATACCAACATGTTTCAACCAGACCACCATAGTCCCTGTGCCCAAGAACACAAAGGCAACCTGCCTAAATGACTACAGACCCGTAGCACTCACGTCCGTAGCCATGAAGTGCTTTGAAAGGTTGGTAATGGCTCACATCAACACCATTATCCCAGAAACCCTAGACCCACTCCAATTTGCATACCGCACAAACAGATCCACAGATGCAATCTCTATTGCACTCCACACTGCCCTTTCCCAACTGGACAAAAGGAACACTTATGTGAGAACGCTATTAATTGACTACAGCTCAGCGTTCAACACCATAGTGCCCTCAAAGCTCATCACTAAGCTAAGGATCCTGGGACTATACACCTCCCTCTGCAACTGGATTCTGGACTTCCTGACGGGCCGCCCCCAGGTGGTGAGGGTAGGTAACAACACATCCGCCACGCTGATCCTCAACACTGGAGCTCCCTAGGGGTGCGTGCTCAGTCCCTTCCTGTACTCCCTGTTCACCCACGACTGCATGGCCAGGCACGACTCCAACACCATCATTACGTTTGCAGACGACACAACAGTGGTAGGCCTGATCACCGACAACGACGAGACAGCCTATAGGGAGGAGGTCAGAGACCTGGCCGAGTGGTGCCAGAATAACAACCTATCCCTCAACGTAACCAAGACTAAGGAGATGATTGTGGACTACAGGAAAAGGAGGACCGAGCACGCCCCCATTCTCATCGATGGGGCTGTAGTGGAGCAGGTTGAGAGCTTCAAGTTCCTTGGTATCCACATCAACAGCAAACTAGAATGGTCCAAACGTACGGCCCAGTACATCACTGGGGCTAAGCTGCCTGCCATCCAGGACCTCTACACCAGGCGGTGTCAGAGGAAGGCCCTAATAATTGTCAAAGACCCCAGCCACCCCAGTCATAGACTGTTCTCTCTACTACCGCATGGCAAGCGGTACCGGAGTGCCAAGTCTAGGACAAAAAGGCTTCTCAACAGTTTTTACCCCCAAGCCATAAGACTCCTGAACAGGTAATCAAATGGCTACCCAAACTATTTGCATTGTGTGCCCCCCCCAACCCCTCTTTTTACGCTGCTGCTACTCTCTGTATATAATACCTCAATTGGGCCGACCAACCAGTGCTCCCGCACATTGGCTAACCGGGCTATCTGCATTGTGTCCCACCACCCGCCAACCCCTCTTTAACGCTACTGCTACTCTCTGTTCATCATATATGCATAGTCACTTTAGCCATGTCTACATGTACATACTACCTCAATCAGCCTGACTAACCCGTGTCTGCATGTAGCCTCGCCTGTCTTTTTACTGTTGTTTTATTTCTTTACTTATCTATTGTTCACCTAACACCTTTTTTGCACTATTGGTTAGAGCCTGTAAGTAAACGTTGTATTCGGCGCACGTGACAAATAAACTTTGATTTGATTTCATTTGAAAGTACCTGTAATTACTAACATTTATTTGACTACTGTATTTAATAATTGTGAGATGAAATGGATGTGTGTACTGTGTCTGTGTTTTTGTGTTTACACAGCAGACTCTGCGAAGCGTGTGTGTGTGTGTGTGTGTGTGTGTGTGTGTGTGTGTGTGTGTGTGTGAGTGTGTGTGTGTGTGTATGCGTTCCAACTGCCAAGAGTGTTGTATTTACCTTTGCTCTATGCTTGCTTTTACACCAAACCAATTACACCAGACATTTACCGCTCCACTGAGGCTGAAGCCAGTCAGCCACATTACATAAACACATTAGATGGTGTAATACATGTGGAGCGGTGCTGTGTAGTGAATGTGCAGCACTGCCCTCCAATAATAATATCTTCAGTCCAGCCATTTACTGGTCTGTTAGCACGCTAACCACTTCCTGGTCTGTTCGCACGCTAACCACTTCCTGGTCTGTTAGCACGCTAACCACTTACTGGTCTGTTAGCACGCTAACCACTTCCTGGTCTGTTAGCACGCTAACCACTTCCTGGTCTGTTCGCACGCTAACCACTTACTGGTCTGTTCGCACGCTAACCACTTACTGGTCTGTTCGCACGCTAACCACTTCCTGGTCTGTTCGCACGCTAACCACTTACTGGTCTGTTCGCACGCTAACCACTTACTGGTCTGTTCGCACGCTAACCCCTTACTGGTCTGTTCGCACGCTAACCACTTACTGGTCTGTTCGCACGCTAACCACTTACTGGTCTGTTAGCACGCTAACCACTTCCTGGTCTGTTCGCACGCTAACCACTTCCTGGTCTGTTAGCACGCTAACCCCTTACTGGTCTGTTAGCACGCTAACCCCTTACTGGTCTGTTAGCACGCTAACCCCTTACTGGTCTGTTAGCACGCTAACCCCTTACTGGTCTGTTAGCAGGCAAAGCCCTGTTCCCACACACATACAGACACACACCCTCGCTATTCCCCCATAAACTGGCTGACCAGGTGTCAAGGTCAAGAGATTGTGTGCGGTTAGGAATGTGACAAATGGAACATTTTGATTAATGTTTAAACAGCCATTTTTTTCTGTTAAAACGAAGTTAAAATGAAGTTAAAAAGGTTATATCTACCGCAGTCATATACCCTTGAAAGCGCCTCGGCTACGGCATGTCTGTCTGGAAGGGTACACTACGGCTTTTAAATGCCGACACGAAACCTTCTCTGGAGAAAATTCCGAAGCGCAACTAAACGGGCATTTTACTTGTCTGTAAAGGAATGCCGCTTCTGCAGCGGGACTAACGTCCATCAATAGGCGACCAGAACTGTCAATCAAATAATCTAGAGACCACTCTCTCCTAAGAAAGTACTTTAAAGTTTGTTAAATACCGTGACTTACCAAGACGTTTACTAGAAAGAAAACATCTTCTGCCAGGAATCGACTCCTAAGGTTCAGGATTTTTGGAACGGAGAAGGCTGATTAGTTGAAGTACTTCCGAAAACAAACACATGCATCTTTCATAGCGAGCAAAGCGAAGGACGGAAAGAGAAGGAAGGGACACAGTAGAAGGCAGGTCGGCCACCAGGCAGACGTATTTCGCAATTTTTGGCGTGCAATGTCTCGCAACTTGTGTAAAACAGGGCCTATCAAAGAATAGTCTAGAAAATCAAAAACATCAACAGGCTAGGATATTCTACATGCAATAGACCGAAGACTGAACGCACTCTCGCATTATTAGCTAAGAGAAAGAGCAGGCCGGCCAGCTGCACTGTGATTTTAATATTGTGTAAAAAAATAAAATAAAAAAATAAAAAATAAGTTTTCCCATAAGGGATTTTCTTAACGTTAAGGATCCTAACTTCATTTTAACGTTTTGTATACAATAACTAGTGTGTAGTGAGAGCAGAGAGAGAGAGAGTTGCTCTCTAGGGAACAATGCACATACTGTTCAGTGATGTGTGTGTACCATTCCTATTGTGAGTGTAAAATGTAGAGGTATGTATCGTGTGTGCGGATTTTTTTTGTGTGTGTGTGTGTGTGTGTGTGTGCCATGTGGAGTGTTTCGCACACTTGTGTTTTTTCACACCTGTGGACAGTGTGTGTGTCACATGGCCATAGTGAGTGTTGGGTGAACAGAGTGATGCTGTGTGTGATGAATGTATCCAGGGTCGTGGAAGGGCAGGTCGAGAGAGTGAAATGGAGGAGAGAGGAGAGGGATAGGACCAGCCCCGGGCAGATTGCATAAAAAATTCAGCCTGTGATTTATCAGCACAACGCTTGGTAGCTCCTGCACAAAAGATGGCCTCGTTTTATTGTGGTTTTAACAACCTTTCAAATTACCACACACGCAGGGCAGGCACACACACACACACACACACACACACACACACACACACACGGCTGGAAAGCCGGATCCTTTTCCCAATTACTTAGTCTCAGCGAATGGGGTCATTCAACCACTATAAATCTGGTATAGAGAGAGACAATGAGAGATCCAGTATACTGTACACACACACACACACACACACACACACACACACACACACACACACACACACACACACACACACACACACACACAATCAGTAAGTCCTAGCTCTGTTTGAGGTCCTGACAGCAACTGCCATTTTACATACTTCTACCATAAACACTACAATACCCAGCGTGAATTGTTAAGCGCATACCTAATGATAATGTTCCAGAACTACAATACAAAACTAGGATCGATTTGGATCTTTTAAATCATAATGAATAACAGGCGGGACCTAATCCTAGATCACTAATGCTATTCATTCTGTCCTGGCCAGAGCAGTGCTGAGGAGTATAACAAGGTCGCAACACTCTCCCTGAGAAGTCAATACATTTTAGTCATTTAGAGATATAGATGCCAGACGGATTGTGTCTGAGTGTGTGTGTGTGTGTGTGTCTCTGTGTGTGTGTGTGCGTGTGTGTGTGTGTGTGCGTGTGTGTGTGTGTGTGTGTGTGTGTGTGTGTGTGTGTGTACACACAAATTATAAAATCAAATTAAAAAACAATAAGGAAGCAGGGCTCTGTGGTGTAGTGTGGTGTGCTGTGGTGTAGTGTGGTGTGCTGTGGTGTGCTGTGGTGTAGTGTGGTGTGCTGTGGTGTGCTGTGGTGTAGTGTGGTGTGCTGTGGTGTGCTGTGGTGTAGTGTGGTGTGCTGTGGTGTAGTGTGGTGTAGTGTGGTGTGCTGTGGTGTGCTGTGGTGTAGTGTGGTGTAGTGTGGTGTGCTGTGGTGTGCTGTGGTGTAGTGTGGTGTGCTGTGGTGTGGTGTAGTGTGGTGTGCTGTGGTGTGCTGTGGTGTAGTGTGGTGTGCTGTGGTGTGGTGTGCTGTGGTGTGGTGTGTGGTGTGCTGTGGTGTAATGTGGTGTGCTGTGGTGTGCTGTAGTGTGGTGTAATGTGGTGTGCTGTGGTGTGCTGTAGTGTGGTGTAATGTGGTGTGCTGTGGTGTAGTGTGGTGTGCTGTGGTGTGCTGTGGTGTAGTGTGGTGTGCTGTGGTGTGCTGTGGTGTAATGTGGTGTGCTGTGGTGTGGTGTGCTGTGGTGTGCTGTGGTGTGCTGTGGTGTGCTGTGGTGTAATGTGGTGTGCTGTGCTGTGGTGTGCTGTGGTGTGGTGTAGTGTGGTGTGCTGTGGTGTAGTGTGGTGTGCTGTGGTGTGCTGTGGTGTAATGTGGTGTGCTGTGGTGTGGTGTAGTGTGGTGTGCTGTGGTGTGGTGTGGTGTGCTGTGGTGTGGTGTGCTGTGGTGTGGTGTAGTGTGGTGTGCTGTGGTGTGCTGTGGTGTAATGTGGTGTGCTGTGGTGTGGTGTGCTGTGGTGTGCTGTGGTGTGCTGTGGTGTAGTGTGGTGTAGTGTGGTGTGCTGTGGTGTGCTGTGGTGTAGTGTGGTGTGCTGTGGTGTAATGTGGTGTGCTGTGGTGTAGTGTGGTGTGGTGTAATGTGGTGTGCTGTGGTGTGCTGTGGTGTAGTGTGGTGTGCTGTGGTGTAATGTGGTGTGCTGTGGTGTAGTGTGGTGTGCTGTGGTATGTGGTGTGCAATGTGCTGTGGTATGGTATGTGGTGTGCTGTGGTGTAATGTGGTGTGCTGTGGTGTGGTGTAGTGTGGTGTGCTGTGGTGTGCTGTGGTGTAATGTGGTGTGGTGTAGTGTGGTGTGCTGTGGTGTGGTATGTGGTGTGCAATGTGCTGTGGTATGGTATGTGGTGTGGTGTAATGTGGTGTGATGTGATGTGGTGTGCTGTGGTGTAGTGTGGTGTGGTATGTGGTGTGCAATGTGCTGTGGTATGGTATGTGGTGTGCAATGTGCTGTGGTATGGTATGCTGTGGTGTAATGTGGTGTGCTGTGATGTGGTGTGCTGTGGTGTAGCGTGGTGTGGTATGTGGTGTGTGGTATGTGGTGTGCTGTGGTGTAGTGTGGTGTGGTGTAATGTGGTGTGGTATGTGGTGTGTGGTATGTGGTGTGCTGTGGTGTAGTGTGATGTGCTGTGGTATGCTGTAGTGTGGTGTAGTGTGGTGTGCTGTGGTGTAGTGTGATGTGCTGTGGTATGCTGTAGTGTGGTGTAGCGTAGTGTGGTGTGCTGTGGTGTAGTGTGATGTGCTGTGGTATGCTGTAGTGTGGTGTAGCGTAGTGTGGTGTAGTGTGGTGTGCTGTGGTATGCTGTAGTGTGGTGTAGCGTAGTGTGCTGTGGTGTCATGTGCTGTAGTGTGTGGTATGGAGTGGTGTGGAGTAGTGTTTGCTGTGGTGTAGTGTGGTATGTGGTGTGCTGTAGTGTAGTGTGGTGTGCTGTGGTGTCATGTGCTGTGGTGTGGTATGTGCTGTGGTGGTATACAGTATATACCATATACCGGGGTATTTGGGAAAAAACATAGGATGGTTTTTCAATACCATGGAAACTATTTCTTTTTAAAATTATTTTTATAAATTTCAATATTTGTAGCTACTTTTTAAGTAAATGCCTGCAATCAACTTGTGCAATATGTTAGGAGATAGAGAACATTGCGTTCTTTATTTCACCTGTCACAGTAATATTTAGCTTACGGTAGTCCCCAGTCACGTGGTGTTTGTTTACAAGCACACAACGATGAGAGACCAGAGCCTTGTAGTCATGCAGCATGCGCCAGGTGGTCTAAGTATGGTATGGAATTCACAACTAAATGTTTGCAAGCTAGATATCTTATAACTATTAACTTAACTGCCTAACATCTGCTAAATGCTCTGCAGTTGTGCATTTGGTTTGCTAATTTAGTAGCTAGTTCGCTTTCTAGCTAAGTGGTTAGCTTCTTCCAAAATCAAGCATTTGCGAGGTAACAGCAGAGAATCTTTTCCTGGATCAAGAGCCTTGCTGCCTAATATTCCTTTTGTGCGTGCAGAAAATGTGAGTAGCATTTTTTTTGTTACTTTTATACTAATATAGTTTAGGTCAGAAACTGCACAAAATGTTCGCAATGCACTCGTTAGCATTTAGTTAGCATTCTCTATCAGGACTCCTTAGTACATATTAGCATTTTGTTAGCATTCTGCTTAGTGATGTGTTTTGGGCTTTGAATATTAGTACTTTTAAAATAAATACCTGCAGTCAACTTGTGCACTAGGTAATAGATAAAGCAGATCGCGTTCATCATTTTGCCTGTTAGATAATTTGCCTGTTATGAAGTTTACCGGTACTAGAAGTTTTTCCATTATGAAGCTTTTTTTTCTTCTTTTTTTTTAAATTTAACCTTTATTTAACTAGGCAAGTCAGTTAAGAACAAATTATTCTTTACAATGACGGCCTACCGGGGAACAGTGGGTTAACTTTAACTCCAAAAAGTTTTGGGACACTGTAAAAGTCCATAGAGAACAAGAGCACCTCCTCTCAGCTGCCCACTGCACTGAGGCTAGGAAACATGGTCACCACCGATAAATCCATGATAATCGAAAATTTCAATAAGCATTTCTCTACGGCTGGCCATGCTTTCCTCCTGGCTACCCCAACCCCGACCAACATCTCCGCACCCCCCGCAGCTACCTGCCTGAGCCTCCCCAGCTTCTCCTTCACCCAAATCCAGATAGCAGATGTCCTGAAAGAGATGCAAAACCTGGACCTGTACAAATCAGCTGGGCTAGACAATCTGGACCCTCTCTTTCAAAAACTATCCGCCGCCATTGTTGCAACCCCTATTACCAGTCTGTTCAACCTCTTTCGTATTGTCCGAGATCCCTAAAGATTAGGAAGCTGCCGCAGTCATCCCCCTCTCACTCTAGACCCAAACTGTTATAGACCTATATCCATCCTGCGCTGCCTTTCTAAAGTCTTCGAAAGCCAAGTTAATAAACAGATCACTGATCATTTCGAATCCCACTGTACCTTCTCTGCTGTGCAATCCGGTTCCCGAGCTGGTCATGGGTGCACCTCAGCAACGCTCAAGGTACTAAACGATATCATAACCGCCATCGATAAAAGACAGTATTGTGCATTGAGAAACTCAATAGCCTTGGTTTCTCAAATGACTGCCTCGCATGGTTCACCAACTACTCCTCTGATAGAGTTCAGTGTGTCAAATCGGAGGGCCTGTTGTCCGGACCTCTGGCAGTCTCTATGGGGGTACCACAGGGTTCAATTCTCGGGCCGACTCTTTTCTCTATATATATCAACGATGTCGCTCTTGCTGCGGGTGATTCCCTGATCCAACTCTACACAGACGACACAATTCTGTATGTGTCGTCTGTGTTTAACTGTGTTAAATTACCTCCAAACGAGCTTCAATGACATACAACACTCCTTTCGTGGCCTCCAATTGCTCTTAAACGCTAGTAAAACTAAATGCACGCTTTTCAACCGTTCGCTGCCTGCACCCACCCGCCCGACTAGCATCACTACTCTGGACGGTTCTGACCTAGAATACGTGGACAACTACAAATACCTAGGTGTCTGGCTAGACTGTAAACTCTCCTTCCAGACTCATATCAAACATCTCCAATCCAAAATCAAATCTAGAATCGGCTTCCTATTTCGCAAAAAAGCCTCCTTCACTCACGCCGCCCAACTTACCCTAGTAAAACTGACTATCCTACCGATCCTCGACTTTGGCGATGTCATCTACAAAATAGCTTCCAATACTCTACTCAGCAAATTGGATGTAGTCTATCACAGTGCCATCCGTTTTGTTACCAAAGCCCCTTATACCACCCACCACTGCGACCTGTATGCTCTAGTCGGCTGGCCCTCGCTACATATTCGTCGCCAGACCCACTGGCTCCAGGTCATCTATAAGTCTATGCTAGGTAAAGCTCCGCCTTATCTCAGCTCACTGGTCACGATAACAACACCCACCCGTAGCACGCGCTCCAGCAGGTATATCTCACTGGTCATCCCCAAAGCCAACACCTACTTTGGCCGCCTTTCCTTCCAGTTCTCTGCTGCCAGTGACTGGAACGAATTGCAAAAATCGCTGAAGCTGGAGACTTCCATTTCCCTCACTAACTTTAAACATCAGCTATCTGAGCAGCTAACCGATCGCTGCAGCTGTACATAGCCCATCTGTAAATAGCCAACCCAATCTACCTACCTCATCCCCATATTGTTTTTATTTACTTTTCTGCTCTTTTGCACACCAGTTTCACTACTTGCACATCACCATCTGCTAATTTATCACTCCAGTGTTAATGTACTAAACTGTAATTACTTCGCTACTATGGCCTATTTATTGCTTTACCTCCTCATGCCATTTGCACACACTGTATATAGACTTTCTTTTTTTCTATTGTGTTATTGACTGTACGCTTGTTTATTCCATGTGTAACTCTGTGTTGTTGTTTTTGTCGCACTGCTTTGCTTTATCTTGTCCAGGTCGCAGTTGTAAATGAGAACTTGTGCTCAACTAGCCTACCTGGTTAAATAAAGAACTTGTTCTCAACTAGCTTACCTGGTTAAATAAAGAACTTGTTCTCAACTAGCCTACCTGGTTAAATAAAGAACTTGTTCTCAACTAGCCTACCTGGTTAAATAAAGAACTTGTTCTCAACTAGCCTACCTGGTTAAATAAAGAACTTGTTCTCAACTAGCCTACCTGGTTAAATAAAGAACTTGTTCTCAACTAGCCTACCTGGTTAAATAAAGAACTTGTTCTCAACTAGCCTACCTGGTTAAATAAAGAACTTGTTCTCAACTAGCCTACCTGGTTAAATAAAGAACTTGTTCTCAACTAGCCTACCTGGTTAAATAAAGAACTTGTTCTCAACTAGCCTACCTGGTTAAATAAGAACTTGTTCTCAACTAGCTTACCTGGTTAAATAAAGGTGAAATAAAACTGCCTTGTTCAGGGGCAGAATGACAGATTTTTTACCTTGTCAGTTCGGGGATTCGATCTAGCAACCTTTCAGTTACTGGCACAACGCTCTAACCACTAGGCTACCTGCCGCCCCAAAACTGGTTCTAGTTTCCCAAAACAGCGGTTTGAGCCAGTCACGTGTGTTTGTTTACAAAGAAGCAACAAAGAGCAAAATGGGAGCTTCGTGAGGTGAGTCATCTATGCAGCGAACTTAAGTGAGGTGATCAAGTTACACTTGTATGAAATTCACTACTAATGTAGTGCTATATGTACTACATTACAGCTTAATATCTTACGTTAGTTTGCAAGATCAAGCTTCTTGGTAGCAGCATCAGAGACAATCCCATCCTGGATGAAGATAATATTTGTTTTGTTCGTGCTGCATTTTCAGATACTTGCATAACTTTATGAGCTGGGTTGTCTGTCCTAGTAATAAATGTTTTCATGCGATCGTTAGCATTTACCTAGCATCCGCTATGATACATCCTTAGTACTTGTTAGCATTCTGGTAAGTGGCGTTTTTGGGGGTATTTTTTTGTTTAAAAAAAAATATATATAGAGCCCCTTGTGTGCACTACTGGTAATACCGTATATCCTGGGATGGCACAGTATGAAGGTATAGAACTCTGGATACCGCCCAACCCTATTATGTGGTGTGGCGTGGTGTCGTATGTGGTGGGGTTGTGGTTGTGGCTGTGTGTGTGTGTGCGTGCGTGCGTGCGTGCGTACATTTATCAGTGTGTGTGTGTGTTTCCTAAACAGCCTAGCTATGGTGAGCACAGCCCTCATTATCCAGGGTTTTTATGAACGCCCCCTATACACCTCACCCCTCCCCCTCCTCTCCTCCCCCTCCTTCCCCCCTCCCCCTCCTCCCTTTTAATAATTCATGGTGCTGTCTTCGCTCCCCTGGGGCTCAACTTCAGAGTCAGGGGTAAGAACCATTAATCAATCCCTGATCTCTCTCTCTCTCTCTCTCTTCCTCCACTCTCTCTCTCTTCCTCCACCTATCTCTCTCTTCCTCCACCACTCTCTCTCTTCCTCCACCACTCTCTCTCTTCCTCCACCACTCTCTCTCTCTTCCTCCACATATCTCTCTCTCTCTCTCTCTTCCTCCACTCTCCCTCTCTCTCTCTCCCTCCACTCTCTCTCTCTCTTCCTCCACCTATCTCTCTCTCTTCCTCCACCACTCTCTCTTTCTTCCTCCACCTATCTCTCTCTTCCTCTCTCTCTTCCTCCACCACTCACTCTCTCTCTCCCTCTACCACTCACTCTCTCTCTCCCTCTACCACTCACTCTCTCTCTCCCTCTACCACTCACTCTCTCCCTCTACCACTCTCTCTCTCCCTCTACCACTCTCTCTCTCCCTCTACCACTCTCTCTCTCCCTCTACCACTCTCTCTCTCCCTCCACCACTCACTCTCTCTCTCCACCACTCTCTCTTCCTCCACCACTCTCTCTCTTCCTCCACTACTCTCTCTTTCTTCCTCCACCACTCTCCGTCCCTTGTTCTCTTCCTCTCCTTTCTCATTCTCTCTCCCTACCTTGCTCGTTTTCTCCTCTCTTGTTCTCTCCATTTTGCTCTTCCTCTCCTCTATCCAACGTGTTCCTGAAGTCCTCTCTCGCTCACTTCCTCTACTATCTCTATTTCTCCCCTCTCCCCCCATTGATGAACCAAGTCATGGCCCAAGTCTAGGTGCACTGTTGTCTTACTGATCAGAGTAATATTACACACCTCACCATCCACCTACTTCAACTCTGTCTTCACACTGACATTAGTAACACAATCTAGGGACCATCTATGCTGGCCTTTTGCCTCTTTCCAGGCCATTGTTGTAAATAAGACTTTGTTTTCAACTGAACTGCCTAGTAAAATATGTTAAATAAATAACAAATAAAAAGCATCTATGCTGCAGACTTCCCAGGTTGTTATCTACTAAACAAGTATCTCCGCTGAACAATAACTCAATAACTGTATTGAGCTGTATGTCTACTGTAGAAAATAGTCAGCAGCTTTCACTGTCTAACAAAATAGATTAACATATTGATACTCCTCACGCATCATACACATTCTGACAGGAAGCACTTGCACAAGCAGAAACACACGCACGCACGCACGCACGCACGCACGCACGCACGCACGCACGCACGTACACACACACACACACACACACACACACACACACACACACACACACACACACACACACAAACATAAAAACACACATACACACTACTTACCATGCCTGCAGGAGGAGTGGGGGCTCCTTGTTTGTCTCCTTTTGTGACCCGGGTGCGTTGCCGGGTGAGTTTCCGGGTGCGTTGCCGGGTGAGTTTCCGGGTGCGTTGCCGGTGTGGCGATGTGTTATCAGGACAGGTCAGGGATTTCCTCTGCTCTCTGACTCCTCATACGCTCCCCTCTGACTGAGCCCCCCAGACTACAGACCGGACTTCCTCTGTCTCACCTGGAGGGAGAGAGAGAGAGAAATGGAGAGAGAAAGAAGGATGGATGGATGGATAGAGAGAGAGAAAGAGAGAGAGACAGAGAGAGAGAGACAAAGAGAGAGAGACACAGAGAGAGACAGAGAGAGAGAGACAGGGAGACAGAGACAGGGAGACAGGGAGAGAGAGAGAGAGAGAGAGAGAGAGAGAGAGACAGAGAGACAGGGGGGAGAGAGAGAGACAGAGAGAGAGACAAAGAGACAGGGAGAGAGACAGAGA
This sequence comes from Salvelinus namaycush, assembly GCF_016432855.1. Lineage (NCBI taxonomy): Eukaryota > Metazoa > Chordata > Actinopteri > Salmoniformes > Salmonidae > Salvelinus > Salvelinus namaycush. The sequence goes on along the minus strand of NC_052309.1, from coordinate 9,388,813 downwards.
CAGAGAGATAGGGAGAGAGAGACAGAGAGAGAGAAAGGAAAATACTGATCAGTCAATGTAACCAGACAATAGTATATTATCTACCAAAACCCTCCTTAATAATGATCCTACAGCTACAATACATGACCGCTCCTCACCCCCTTTCCTACTTTAGTGCACACACACCTCAGCAGGGTTATGGCCTAGTCTTTGTCTGCAGGTAGAGAGAGGAGAATGCATTGCTAAGCTGAAGACGAGACAGTCCAGCCTTATTCATATTTCATGATCTGGGAGGAGAGCTGTGGAAAAACCACTGATGTGAAGCTTGTTTTTATCTGCTGTTATGTACACACACACACACACACACACACACACACACACACACACACACACACACTGACAGTTACACAGACACATTGACAGTTACACAGACATACTGACAGACAGATACACCAACACTTACAGAGACATGCATTTTCAAAAACGGCCTGCTCCAGTTTCTGTGATTTATCTAGCCTAAATGATTCTGCTGCCCACTCGAGCCTAGCCTATCTGTCTGTCAGCTCTCCCTCTCACCTCGTCTCCCTCTCACCTCGTCTCCCTCTCACTTCGTCTGCTCCTCTCACCTCGTCTGCTCCTCTCACCTCGTCTGCTCCTCTCACCTCGTCTCCCTCTCACCTCGTCTCCCTCTCACCTCGTCTGCTCCTCTCACCTCGTCTGCTCCTCTCACCTCGTCTCTCTCACTTCGTCTGCTCCTCTCACCTCGTCTGCTCCTCTCACCTCGTCTGCTCCTCTCACCTCGTCTCCCTCTCACCTCGTCTGCTCCTCTCACCTCGTCTGCTCCTCTCACCTCGTCTGCTCCTCTCACCTCGTCTGCTCCTCTCACCTCGTCTCCCTCTCACTTCGTCTGCTCCTCTCACTTCGTCTGCTCCTCTCACCTCGTCTGCTCCTCTCACCTCGTCTCCCTCTCACCTCGTCTCCCTCTCACCTCGTCTCCCTCTCACCTCGTCTGTTCCTCTCACTTCGTCTGTTCCTCTCACTTCGTCTGTCCCTCTCCTCATCTGCTCCTCTCTACTCGTTTCTCTCTCACCTCGTCTGTTCCTCTCACCTCGTCTCCCTCTCACTTCGTCTGTCCCTCTCCTCGTCTGCTCCTCTCTACTCGTTTCTCTCTCACCTCGTCTGTTCCTCTCACCTCGTCTGTTCCTCTCACCTCGTCTGTTCCTCTCACCTCGTCTGTTCCTCTCACCTCGTCTGTTCCTCTCACCTCGTCTCCCTCTCACCTCGTCTCCCTCTCACCTCGTCTCCCTCTCACCTCGTCTCCCTCTCACCTCGTCTGTTCCTCTCACCTCGTCTCCCTCTCACCGCGTCTGTTCCTCTCACCGCGTCTGTTCCTCTCACCGCGTCTGTTCCTCTCACCTCGTCTGTTCCTCTCACCTCGTCTGTTCCTCTCACCTCGTCTCCCTCTCACCTCGTCTCCCTCTCACCTCGTCTCCCTCTCACCTCGTCTCCCTCTCACCTCGTCTCCCTCTCACCTCGTCTGCTCCTCTCAACTCGTTTCTCTCTCATCTTGTCTGCTCCTCTCACTATGTTAATGGGGGATTTAGCCTGGCAGAATAATAACTCACAATCTTCATTCATCATGTATCACAGATTAACAAGGGGAGTGTCAAACGGTGGAAAGTTTGACGTGTTAAGTCCGGTGGTTGTGGTTTCCCTGGAAAACAATCTCCATTCCCATGGATTAGATCAACTGGGCAGCTATGGGCTGGCAGGTAGAAGAACCAGAGGTGGACAGGACGCAGGCAGGAACACACACACACCAGTGTGTCAGAGGGCACGTACATTCGGGACCTCTCATCCCAAACAGCAGCGGTATAGCTGTGATGTAACCGTACCTCTCCTTGCCTGGCTAAAGTGACAGACTTGCGTCAGCCAGGCTAAACCTCTCCACCCTGTCCTGTATGGAATGCCGTAAAGGTCCCCCGCCTCTCAAAACATACGCATCAAATAAGAGGCTGACACTCTCTCCCTGAACCTGCCGTTGCTGCCCTACCAGAACCTGCCCTCTCTGACTGCAGTGTGACTGACTGGGTGCTATAGACACATCCCAGTAGAGGAGGAGGTACCCCAACCAGCAGTATATCCTCCCAGCTTGCTCTGGTCTCTAGCTGCTCTGACTGCAGTGTGACTGACTGACTTTGAGTAAGTGCTGCTTTGCTATAGATAAAACCACCACATACCACTGCTATGCCAGTGAGGCCACAGGGACACTTGGATTGGGTTTGACAAGAGCCATGTATTTAAATATATGACTCTGGGTTTAACTAGCCACCAGCCACATGCAACGCTACCAATCAACCCCATTATCATGGAACAGAACAGTAAAGCAACACCACACCACCGAGAGCTCTTCTAAAACAACACCACACCACCGAGAGCTCTACTAAAACAACACCACACCACGAGAGCTCTTCTAAAACAACACCACACCACCGAGAGCTCTACTAAAACAACACCACACCACCGAGAGCTCTACTAAAACAACACCACACCACCAAGCTCTACTACAACACCACACCACCAAGCTCTACTACAACAACACCACACCACTGAGAGCTCGACTACAACAACACCACACCACTGAGAGCTCTACTAAAACAACACCACACCACCGAGAGCTCTACTAAAACAACACCACCGAGAGCTCTACTAAAACAACACCACACCACCGAGAGCTCTACTAAAACAACACCACACCACCGAGAGCTCTTCTAAAACAACACCACACCACCGAGAGCTCTACTAAAACAACACCACACCACTGAGAGCTCTACTAAAACACCACCACACCACTGAGAGCTCTACTAAAACAACACCACACCACCGAGAGCTCTACTAAAACAACACCACACCCCCGAGAGCTGTATGGAGGAGCTTTCCAGACTGTCGTTAAGGATTGTTGTAACACAAAACACCATTGGTTTACAGTCACACATGGTGGTTGGTTCCCAAAATGGGAAGTGCAGTTTTCTATCAACGGTAATGGCTCTAGCCTAGTCCCAGGTCTGTTTGTGCTGTATGGCCAACTCCTATGGTCGTTGTGAACAGTCATTGTGACCATAGCAGTTTGCAAGTCAGCACAAACAGATCTGGGTCCAGGCTGGAATGGCTATAATTTGGGAAAAATCTCAGTGTTTACGTTCAACCCAGAGTGATACTGGGCAGATATGCCATGTCACAGTCTCACAACAGGAAGTGACCTTCCCCTCTCAGGAACCATTATGCAAAACCAAACCAGGATGTAAACTAGTCTGCAAGTCAACAACAACGGGGGATGAGAGATGTGTGTGGTAACAACTTTCAGTTGAGAATGGAGAGGTTGGGTATCACCTTGCCTGTTCATTTGAAACACAGTGAACCAGTATTCATAAAGGGAAATGGAGTTATATAAAGAACAGAAGTTGCCAAACAGGAAACCTACGAGTTTGGCAAAACACCAAATCATCTGGAGAGAGAGTGAGACGTTGTAACCAGTATGATGACATTTCTACATTTCAGAGAGGAAGTGACTTTGCAGCGACACAAGACTGGGCCTCATATTCACTCCTGTGGAAACTGTGATTGAAAGAGAGAGCGCACTGACAATTTTCCCCCAAGTCAGATGCAAAATATTTAGACTCCAGCTACCCTTCGTCTAGTCAGCAATGAGAGCAGAGCTGTACACCACTGTGACAGAGTCCTGCCTGCCTTTAATTGTGATACAAATTGCAGAAAGCTCCAGTGTGTGTGTGTGTGTCTTCCTTTGAATGTGATACAAATGGCTCTCTTGCAGCATTGAGCCCCATGCAGTCTGTCCTGTCCTCCGCTGCCAGTAGTGAACTCATTAGCCCTACAGAGGGGAAGAACTGGGCCTGACAGGCACTTAACCATGGAAATGACTCCACCAAGATGAAAACCACACAGCAAAGAGCCAGCAGCATGTAGCTAGCCTCTCTATCTGACAAGAGAACAAGTCACATTGTGGTATTGACTCCCTTTCTCCTGTTTGCTCCTTCTAATTGTTTTGTTTCTTACAGACATACACGCATACACCTACTGTAAACACACACACACTCCCTTGATTGGTCTAGTTTCCAGGGTGTTTAGCCTGGTTAGATCAAGCCACTAGACAGGGAGAACAGCTGGGTCTGTCAGTGAAGGCTGACTCCTAACAGTTAATAACATAAGGACCATTTAGGGCAGCAGTTTCCCCCCACGACCCCTAAACCGACCCGCAGGTAGCCTAGTGGTTAGAGCGTTGGGCTAGTAACCGAAAGGTTGCTAGATCAAATCCCCGAGCTGGCAAGGTAAAAATCTCTCGTTCTGCCCCTGAACAAGACAGTTAACCCACTGTTCCTAGGCCGTCATTGTAAATAAGAATTAGTTCTTAACTGACTTGCCTAGTTAAATAAAGGTTTAAAAAAAGCACTTTTTTTGCCCCCCAAAACCGTTTTTAGGGGGTCGGGAAGGGTGGGGGGGTAGTTTTTGTTCAAATAAAATAAAAAATGTAAAATCACTGGGAATGTAGCCAAAACAATAAATAAATAGGAAATCTGTTCACCAAGTATTCCCTGAAAAAAAAGATGTGATTGTGTTTCAATGTAATCAAGGTAATGACAATATTTTTTCAAATACAATCTATTTTTGGGCTTAGTTGTGGTCAATTTGCATTGTACAAATAATTATGTTCCAGTCCCCCGACCATCCGATGACAAAACCATCCCACAGCTGAATCCCTTCATCTGCTCTGTGTATGACAGCAGTGACCTTTCACACACACGGCCAGTTGTGTCCTCTGTAAGCGTCTCCATCTATGCTGCTCCACTGTAGGCTAATAATCTACAAGTAAATGTCCAGTGTTTCCACATTTCTATGAAATATGACCTATAATTAATTGCAATATGAGTGAAATTGTTTTCCTTCCAAAGAATTGTAATTAAGTTAAAAAGCATATTTCCTGTGTTGGAATGGTATGGGCGTACCCCAACAATAGAATGGTTTGGGTGTATACCGGTCACTACAAATATTAATGCGAGTAGACCGCTGATTGGCCAGCACATCCTCCTTAGGAGGGATGACATCATCATCTATGAGGAAATAGCATTTTTTTTTTTAAACTGTCTGTTTGAGATACAACTTTGAGGTTGAGTTTAAAAAATATATATATTTTCTCCAATTTATGCTTTGGCCACAAATACGAGTATAGGACGAGTCAACAACATTATTTGGCTATGAGTTAACAGAATATTAACTTTTAAAAGTGAGATTTTCACTGGACAGTTGCTTTGACAGACACTGTTCCACATGCACGTCCTTGCAGCATGGGGCTAGTGTTGATCACTGACAGTCTGTTCTTTAAGTGATAACGCCCTCCGAGCCGGTGTTTGGAGGAAATATTGGCACGGGTGTTGTTAGGCTGTGTACTAGACAGTTCGTGACTAGCCAATGTATCCTATAAACACCGGCTTCGAGGGCATTATCACTTTTATACAACGGGTTACCAACATATTCAAATAATGATTGACATATTTTCATTAAAAACGTTATTTTGATTAATTTATGCACACTATTTCATCCTTCCACAATATATAGTTCTAAAACAAATATAGGGTTGCTTCCCAAGCAGGCTGGTCGTTCGTTCTGATGGTTTGGTTGCCAGAGACGCGACCCAGTCGTTCAGTCTTTTTGTTCTGTATCTATGGACGCGACCCAGTCGTTCAGTCTTTTTGTTCTGTATCTATGGACGCGACCCAGTCGTTCAGTCTTTTTGTTCTGTATCTATGGACGCGACCCAGTCGTTCAGTCTTTTTGTTCTGTATCTATGGACGCGACCCAGTCGTTCAGTCTTTTTGTTCTGTATCTATGGACGCGACCCAGTCGTTCAGTCTTTTTGTTCTGTATCTATGGACGCGACCCAGTCGTTCAGTCTTTTTGTTCAGTATCTATGGACGCGACCCAGCGGTTCAGTCTTTTTGTTCTGTATCTATGGACGCGACCCAGCCGTTCAGTCTTTTTGTTCTGTATCTATGGACGCGACCCAGGCGTTCAGTCTTTTTGTTCTGTATCTATGGACGCGACCCAGCGGTTCAGTCTTTTTGTTCTGTATCTATGGACGCGACCCAGTCGTTCAGTCTTTTTGTTCTGTATCTATGGACGCGACACAGACGTTCAGTCTTTTTGTTCTGTATCTATGGACGCGACCCAGCGGTTCAGTCTTTTTGTTCTGTATCTATGGACGCGACCCAGTCGTTCAGTCTTTTTGTTCTGTATCTATGGACGCGACCCAGTCGTTCAGTCTTTTTGTTCTGTATCTATGGACGCGACCCAGTCGTTCAGTCTTTTTGTTCTGTATCTATGGACGCGACCCAGTCGTTCAGTCTTTTTGTTCTGTATCTATGGACGCGACCCAGTCGTTCAGTCTTTTTGTTCTGTATCTATGGACGCGACCCAGTCGTTCAGTCTTTTTGTTCTGTATCTATGGACGCGACCCAGTCGTTCAGTCTTTTTGTTCTGTATCTATGGACGCGACCCAGTCGTTCAGTCTTTTTGTTCTGTATCTATGGACGCGACCCAGTCGTTCAGTCTTTTTGTTCTGTATCTATGGACGCGACCCAGTCGTTCAGTCTTTTTGTTCAGTATCTATGGACGCGACCCAGCGGTTCAGTCTTTTTGTTCTGTATCTATGGACGCGACCCAGCGGTTCAGTCTTTTTGTTCTGTATCTATGGACGCGACCCAGGCGTTCAGTCTTTTTGTTCTGTATCTATGGACGCGACCCAGGCGTTCAGTCTTTTTGTTCTGTATCTATGGACGCGACCCAGTCGTTCAGTCTTTTTGTTCTGTATCTATGGACGCGACCCAGCGGTTCAGTCTTTTTGTTCTGTATCTATGGACGCGACCCAGTCGTTCAGTCTTTTTGTTCTGTATCTATGGACGCGACCCAGTCGTTCAGTCTTTTGTTCTGTATCTATGGACGCGACCCAGTCGTTCAGTCTTTTTGTTCTGTATCTATGGACGCGACCCAGCGGTTCAGTCTTTTTGTTCTGTATCTATGGACGCGACCCAGTCGTTCAGTCTTTTTGTTCTGTATCTATGGACGCGACCCAGCGGTTCAGTCTTTTTGTTCTGTATCTATGGACGCGACCCAGTCGTTCAGTCTTTTTGTTCTGTATCTATGGACGCGACCCAGCGGTTCAGTCTTTTTGTTCTGTATCTATGGACGCTACCCAGCGGTTCAGTCTTTTTGTTCTGTATCTATGGACGCGACCCAGCGGTTCAGTCTTTTTGTTCTGTATCTATGGACGCGACCCAGTCGTTCAGTCTTTTTGTTCTGTATCTATGGACGCGACCCAGTCGTTCAGTCTTTTTGTTCTGTATCTATGGACGCGACCCAGTCGTTCAGTCTTTTTGTTCTGTATCTATGGACGCGACCCAGCGGTTCAGTCTTTTTGTTCTGTATCTATGGACGCGACCCAGCGGTTCAGTCTTTTTGTTCTGTATCTATGGACGCGACCCAGCCGTTCAGTCTTTTTGTTCTGTATCTATGGACGCGACCCAGTCGTTCAGTCTTTTTCTTCTGTATCTATGGACGCGACCCAGTCGTTCAGTCTTTTTCTTCTGTATCTATGGACGCGACCCAGCGGTTCAGTCTTTTTGTTCTGTATCTATGGACGCGACCCAGTCGTTCAGTCTTTTTCTTCTGTATCTATGGACGCGACCCAGTCGTTCAGTCTTTTTGTTCTGTATCTATGGACGCGACCCAGACGTTCAGTCTTTTTGTTCTGTATCTATGGACGCGACCCAGACGTTCAGTCTTTTTGTTCTGTATCTATGGACGCGACCCAGTCGTTCAGTCTTTTTCTTCTGTATCTATGGACGCGACCCAGCGGTTCAGTCTTTTTCTTCTGTATCTATGGACGCGACCCAGCGGTTCAGTCTTTTTCTTCTGTATCTATGGACGCGACCCAGCGGTTCAGTCTTTTTGTTCTGTATCTATGGACGCGACCCAGGCGTTCAGTCTTTTTGTTCTGTATCTATGGACGCGACCCAGCCGTTCAGTCTTTTTGTTCTGTATCTATGGACGCGACCCAGTCGTTCAGTCTTTTTCTTCTGTATCTATGGACGCGACCCAGTCGTTCAGTCTTTTTCTTCTGTATCTATGGACGCGACCCAGCGGTTCAGTCTTTTTGTTCTGTATCTATGGACGCGACCCAGTCGTTCAGTCTTTTTGTTCTGTATCTATGGACGCGACCCAGTCGTTCAGTCTTTTTCTTCTGTATCTATGGACGCGACCCAGTCGTTCAGTCTTTTTCTTCTGTATCTATGGACGCGACCCAGTCGTTCAGTCTTTTTCTTCTGTATCTATGGACGCGACCCAGTCGTTCAGTCTTTTTCTTCTGTATCTATGGACGCGACCCAGCGGTTCAGTCTTTTTGTTCTGTATCTATGGACGCGACCCAGACGTTCAGTCTTTTTGTTCTGTATCTATGGACGCGACCCAGTCGTTCAGTCTTTTTGTTCTGTATCTATGGACGCGACCCAGTCGTTCAGTCTTTTTGTTCTGTATCTATGGACTCAACCCAGTCGTTCAGTCTTTTTGTTCTGTATCTATGGACGCGACCCAGCGGTTCAGTCTTTTTGTTCTGTATCTATGGACGCGACCCAGGCGTTCAGTCTTTTTGTTCTGTATCTATGGACGCGACCCAGTCGTTTGTTCTAAATGTTCCATTGCCATACTGGCTGGCAACATTCTTATCCTTTGCTTGCTAGCTAGCCAACTACGGCTAACTTACAGTCAAGTCAAACAGTGCAGCCAGTAGCTGCATTTGTTAAAGCTGTTTTTTTGTGACATTTATTTGGATACATCCATAACAATGAGCTAATGAGTCCCGATTTCACCTGGCATAGAAAATGTGCTCTCTCATCAGGACACTGTTGTTCAGAGGAGCTAGCCAACAACACAGCTAACACAATCACTTCAAACTGAAGCTGGAAAAACTGCAAACTAACTGTACTTTGTTTCGGTTCACCTTTTTTCGCTTTTAACCAATCAGCATTCAGGATTAGACCCACCTGTTGTATGAATACATTTAGAAACCATAGAACCCATCATGTACAGTGTGCTGTATAGGATGAGTCTTTACTGATAAGGATGCACCCACAGGGCAGCAAGCCACCCACCCAGTGATCTAAAACAACTCAATTAACCTCACTAAACACACAATAGACAGGAGAGATAACAAATGCAGCACCTAAGAACAGCACACACACACACACACACACACACACACACACACACACACACACACACACACACACACACACACACACACACACACACACACACACACACACACACACACACACACACACACACACACACACACAGAGCGTGGTTGGGTTGGTTCTATTTCATCACATCAACACCAGTCAGTATAACTAAATAAGACAAGAATGATTTGTTTGGCCTCACTCCCCATTAATCATCTTACAAGGCCAGGCAGCATAGAGACAGAGAAGTGTAAAGTAGAACATTGTAGAGCAGAGCAACGTATTGTAGAGCAGAGCAGAGTATTGTAGAGCAGAGCAGAGCATTGTAGAGCAGAGCAGAGTATTGTAGAGCAGAGCAGAGTATTGTAGAGCAGAGCAGAGTATTGTAGAGCAGAGCAGAGCATTGTAGAGCAGAGCAGAGTATTGTAGAGCAGAGCAGAGTATTGTAGAGCAGAGCAGAGTATTGTAGAGCAGAGCAGAGTATTGTAGAGCAGAGCAGAGTATTGTAGAGCAGAGCAGAGTATTGTAGAGCAGAGCAGAGCATTGTAGAGCAGAGCAGAGCATTGTAGAGCAGAGCAGAGTATTGTAGAGCAGAGCAGAGTATTGTAGAGCAGAGCAGAGCATTGTAGAGCAGAGCAGAGTATTGTAGAGCAGAGCAGAGCATTGTAGAGCAGAGCAACGTATTGTAGAGCAGAGCAGAGTATTGTAGAGCAGAGCAGAGCATTGTAGAGCAGAGCAGAGTATTGTAGAGCAGAGCAGAGTATTGTAGAGCAGAGCAACGTATTGTAGAGCAGAGCAGAGTATTGTAGAGCAGAGCAGAGCATTGTAGAGCAGAGCAGAGTATTGTAGAGCAGAGCAGAGTATTGTAGAGCAGAGTATTGTAGAGCAGAGCAGAGCATTGTAGAGCAGAGCAGAGTATTGTAGAGCAGAGCAGAGTATTGTAGAGCAGAGCAGAGTATTGTAGAGCAGAGCATTGTAGAGCAGAGCAGAGTATTGTAGAGCAGAGCAGAGTATTGTAGAGCAGAGCAGAGCATTGTAGAGCAGAGCAGAGCATTGTAGAGCAGAGCAGAGTATTGTAGAGCAGAGCAGAGCATTGTAGAGCAGAGCAGAGTATTGTAGAGCAGAGCAGAGCATTGTAGAGCAGAGTATTGTAGAGCAGAGCAGAGTATTGTAGAGCAGAGCATTGTAGAGCAGAGTATTGTAGAGCAGAGCATTGTAGAGCAGAGCAGAGCATTGTAGAGCAGAGTATTGTAGAGCAGAGCAGAGTATTGTAGAGCAGAGCAGAGTATCGCAGAGCAGAGCAGAGCATTGTAGAGCAGAGTATTGTAGAGCAGAGCAGAGCATTGTAGAGCAGAGCAGAGCATTGTAGAGCAGAGCAGAGTATTGTAGAGCAGAGCAGAGCATTGTAGAGCAGAGTATTGTAGAGCAGAGCAGAGCATTGTAGAGCAGAGCAGAGCATTGTAGAGCAGAGCAGAGTATTGTAGAGCAGAGCAGAGTATTGTAGAGCAGAGCAGAGCATTGTAGAGCAGAGCAGAGTATTGTAGAGCAGAGCAGAGCATTGTAGAGCAGAGCAGAGCATTGTAGAGCAGAGCAGAGCATTGTAGAGCAGAGCAGAGTATTGTAGAGCAGAGCAGAGCATTGTAGAGCAGAGCAGAGCATTGTAGAGCAGAGCAGAGTATTGTATAGCAGAGCAGAGGATTGTAGAGCATTGTAGAACATTGTAGAGCAGAGCAGAGCATTGTAGAGCATTGTAGAACATTGTAGAGCATTGTAGAACATTGTAGAGCATTGTAGAGCATTGTAGAGCATTGTAGAACATTGTAGAGCATTGTAGAGCAGAGCATTGATTAGCTGGGAGAGGAGAGGAGGAGAGGAGCCATTAACATGAGCAGTGAGATGTGAGGCTGTATTTCACCTAGTACTTTCTGGTTGTGAACACGGACACAGTAAATTCTTGTTGTGTAGAGGAGAGGGTTTAAAAAGACAGAGGCCGGCTGGGACCGACCCTCTCCGAAAAACAGGCACTCTCGTCTATCCTCCTCTCCTCTCCTAGTTCTACCTCCAACTCTTCACTAATGCTTTCCTCTCCTCTCCTAGTTCTACCTCCAACTCTTCACTTATGCTTTCCTCTCCTCTCCTAGTTCTACCTCCAACTCTTCACTAATGCTTTCCTCTCCTCTCCTAGTTCTACCTCCAACTCTTCACTTATGCTTTCCTCTCCTCTCCTAGTTCTACCTCCAACTCTTCACTAATGCTTTCCTCTCCTCTCCTAGTTCTACCTCCAACTCTTCACTAATGCTTTCCTCTCCTCTCCTAGTTCTACCTCCAACTCTTCACTTATGCTTTCCTCTCCTCTCCTAGTTCTACCTCCAACTCTTCACTTATGCTTTCCTCTCCTCTCCTAGTTCTACCTCCAACTCTTCACTTATGCTTTCCTCTCCTCTCCTAGTTCTACCTCCAACTCTTCACTTATGCTTTCCTCTCCTCTCCTAGTTCTACCTCCAACTCTTCACTTATGCTTTCCTCTCCTCTCCTAGTTCTACCTCCAACTCTTCACTTATGCTTTCCTCTCCTCCTTTCCATTCTCCATCCTCTCTCCACTCCGCCATCCTATTTATTCTCTCCTCACCTCTTCTCACTCCTCTCATTAGCAAAATTATGAAAAATAAAAACAGAAATACCTTATAAGTATTCAGACCCCTTTGCTATGAGACTCGAAATTGATCTCAGGTGCATCCTGTTTTCATTGATCATTCATTGATCAAATTGATTGGAGCCCACCTGTGGTAAATTTAACTGATTGGATATGATTTGGAAAGGCACACACCTGTCTACATAATATTCCACAGTTGACAGTGTATATCAGAGCAAAAACCAAGCCATGAGGTCGAAGGAATTGTCCGTAGAACTCTGAGACAGGATTGTGTCGAGACACAGATCTGGGGAATGGTACCAAAAGATTTCTGCAGCATTGAGGGTCCCCAAGAACACAGTGGACTCCATCATTCTTAAATGGAAGAAGTTTGGAACCCACAAGACTCTTCCGAGAGCTGGCCGCCCGGCCAAACTGAGCAATCGGGGGAGAAGTGCCTTGGTCAGGGAGGTGACCAAGAACCCGATGATCACTCTGTTAAGGCTAGGGCTGATTTTAAGGTTTTACTGCTAACCTACAAAGCATTACATGTGCTTACTCCTACCTATCTTTCCGATTTGGTCCTGCCGTACATGCCTACACGTACGCTACGGTCACAAGACGCAGCCCTCCTTATTGTCCCTAGAATTTCTAAGCAAACAGCTGGAGGCAGGGCTTTCTCCTATAGAGCTCCATTTTTATGGAATGGTCTGCCTACCATGTGAGAGACGCAGACTCGGTCTCGACCTTTAAGTCTTTATTGAAGACTCATCTCTCCAGTAGGTCCTATGATTGAGTGTAGTCTGGCCCAGGTGTGTGAAGGTGAACGGAAAGACACTGGAGCAACGAACCGCCCTTGCTGTCTCTGCCTGGCCGGTTCCCCTCTCTCCACTGGGATTCTCTGCCTCAAACCCTATTGCGGGGGCTGAGTCACTGGCTTACTGGTGCTCTTCCATGCCGTCCCTAGGAGGGGAGCGTCACTTGAGTGGGTTGAGTCACTGATCTTCCTGTCCGGGTTGGCGCCCCCCTCAAGTTCGTGCCGTGGGGGAGATCTTCGTGGGCTATACTCGGCCTTGTCTCAGGATGGTAAGTTGGTGGTTGAAGATATCCCTCTAGTGGTGTGGGGGCTGTGCTTTGGCAAAGTGGGTGGGGTTATATCCTGCCTGTTTGGCCCTATCCGGGGGTATCATCGGATGGGGCCACAGTGTCTCCCGACCCCTCCTGTCTCAGCCTCCAGTATTTATGCTGCAATAGTTTGTGTCGGGGGGCTAGGTTCAGTCTGTTATATCTGGAGTTTGCTCCTGTCTCATCCAGTGTCCTGTGTGAATTTAAATATGCTCCGTCTAACTCTCTCTCTCGCTCTCTCTTTCTCTTTTCTCTCTTCCCTCGGAGGACCTGAGCCCTCTGACCATGCCTCAGGACTACCTGACCTGATGACTCCTTGCTGTCCCCAGTCCACCGGCTGTCCCCAGTCCACCTGCTGCTGCTCCAGTTTTCGGTTTTCGTATGTCGAGGGTTGTTGTAGCTCTAGGTGTTTTGTATGTCTATGGTGGCCTGATATGGTTCCCAATCAGAGGCAGCTGTTTATCGTTGTCTCTGATTGGGGATCATATTTAGGTAGCGACTTTCCCTTTGGTGTTTGTGGGTTCTTGTTCTATGTTTAGTTGCCTGTCTGCACTATCCATATAACTTCACGGTTAGTTTTGTTATTTTGTTCAGTGTTCATTCGTTAAAATAAATAAGAATGTACGCATACCACGCTGGGCCTTGGTCTCCTCCTTACAACGGCCGTGACACAAGCGGCACCATGAAGACCAAGGAGCTCTCCAAACAGGTCAGGGACAAAGTTGTGGAGAAGTACAGATCATGGTTGGGTTATATAAAAAAGATTCCACAGAGCACCATTAAATCCATTATTAAAAAATGGAAAAAATATGGCACAATAACAAACCTGCCAAGACAGGGCTGCCCACCAGAACTCACGGACCGGGCAAGGAGGGCATTAATCAGAGAGGCAACAAAGAGACCAAAGATAACCCTGAAGGAGCTGCAAAGCTCCACAGCAGAGATTGGGATATCTGTCCATTGGACCACTTTAAGCCGGACACTCCACAGAGCTGGGCTTTACAGAAGAGTGGCCAGAAAAAAGCCATTGCTTAAAGTAAAAAATAAGCAAACATGTTTGGTGTTCGCCAAAAGGCATATGGGAGACTCCCCAAACATATTGAAAAAGGTACTCTGGTCAGATGAGACTAAAATTGAGCTTTTTGGCCATCAAGGAAAACAATATGTCTGGCGCAAACCCAACACCTCTCATCACCCCAAGAACACCATCCCCACAGGGAAGCGTGACACAAACCGCCCCAAAAAATCTATCTTAATTCCAGGTTAAGGCAACAAAATAAAATGTGAATACTTTCACAAGCCAGTAGCTAGCAACCTAGCCAACTTTAGCCAGGCAGGCAAGCTGCAAAAGGACAAGTAGGCTACACTTCCCTATCGTTTATCAGTGCAATTTTGACGGCCAACTAGCTGAAAAGGTTTGAGAGGGTTTATCTAATGTTCCTTCGTTATATTTTAGCTCATCTTGCTCTGGCTAGCATTAGTTGTTGATTTTGTTGTTGATGTGCATAACTGAGGGAGAGCATACATTTTCATGGTTGTTTGATCAATAAGACTGTAAAGTTCCCAAATGTAAGAGGACTCCTGTGGTATTTACATATTTACAGAAATCCATTCAGGTGTATTTTGTGGCTTTAGGCAAATGCGTTCTAATGATCTAAAGTCGCGCTGTTGCTACTGCCTGTAAACACACAGTCTAGTTCAAAGTGAATGATGGTGAGCCTCTGTGGCAACAGGCTTGTTTGTATGAGGGCCTACTGTGGCTCTGATTGGCTATGGTGTACCAGTCTGCATAGACTACGGTCCTGGACGAGACAGATGTTTTATTTCTGGGTTTTGTAATTGTCCAAATGCACAGCTACTTTCCCACTCTATATTGCTATAGAATTTTCACAAATGCTTTACTATACGTCCTTCCCAAACATTTAAAGAATTTAGTTCAGTTCCACTTTCACGTCTGTGTTTACTTCAGCCGCCAGACGTCTTAACACAGAGCGGTACTGCTGCCAACACCTCGACAGCAGACCATCTATTCCTCTCTCCTTTCCTCACCTCATCCCCCTCTCTGGCCCTCCACGAGAGGATCATTAACAAAGAATGAAGAGCTGGTGGCTGTGAGGCTCCAACTAGCACTCCCCTGATTAATGACTCACATGTAAATGTAAAAGGAGAGAGAGATTGAGAGAAAGAGTAGGATCTGTCAGTCAAAGAGAAGCTGGCTCTGTGCACAGTGCCTCAGGCTACAGTCCTACCACTGCAAACAATTACATCCTCACCTGCCACTGAGAGGAACATGGCAGACAATTTTCCTACCTAGCTGGAGGGGGATACGCATTCACTAACAGGGTACTGCCACTTAGAATGTAAACATGGCACCACTCACACACACACACACTTCTCATTGCCACTTACAATGCAAACACTGGCACCACTCACACACACACACACACTTCTCATTGCCACTTACAATGCAAACACTGGCACCACTCACACTCACACACACACACTTCTCATTGCCAGTTAGAATGTAAACACTGGCACCACTCACACACACACACACACTTCTCATTGCCAGTTAGAATGTAATCACTGGCACCACTCACACTCACACACACACTTCTCATTGCCAGTTAGAATGTAATCACTGGCACCACTCACACACACACACACACACTTCTCATTGCCAGTTAGAACGTAATCACTGGCACCACTCACACACACACTTCTCATTGCCAGTTAGAATGTAATCACTGGCACCGTGGCACGACACTTCTCATTGCCAGTTAGAATGTAATCACTGGCACCGTGGCACGACACTCCTCATTGCCAGTTAGAATGTAATCACTGGCACCGTGGCACGACACTCCTCATTGCCAGTTAGAATGTAATCACTGGCACCGTGGCACGACACTCCTCATTGCCAGTTAGAATGTAATCACTGGCACCGTGGCACGACACTCCTCATTGCCAGTTAGAATGTAATCACTGGCACCGTGGCACGACACTCCTCATTGCCAGTTAGAATGTAATCACTGGCACCGTGGCACGACACTCCTCATTGCCAGTTAGAATGTAATCACTGGCACCGTGGCACGACACTCCTCATTGCCAGTTAGAATGTAATCACTGGCACCGTGGCACGACACTCCTCATTGCCAGTTAGAATGTAATCACTGGCACCGTGGCACGACACTTCTCATTGCCAGTTAGAATGTAATCACTGGCACCGTGGCACGACACTCCTTATTGCCAGTTAGAATGTAATCACTGGCACCGTGGCACGACACTTCTCATTGCCAGTTAGAATGTAATCACTGGCACCGTGGCACGACACTCCTCATTGCCAGTTAGAATGTAAATCACTGGCACCGTGGCACGACACTTCTCATTGCCAGTTAGAATGTAAATCACTGGCACCGTGGCACGACACTTCTCATTGCCAGTTAGAATGTAATCACTGGCACCGTGGCACGACACTCCTCATTGCCAGTTAGAATGTAATCACTGGCACCGTGGCACGACACTTCTCATTGCCAGTTAGAATGTAATCACTGGCACCCGTGGCACGACACTCCTCATTGCCAGTTAGAATGTAAATCACTGGCACCGTGGCACGACACTTCTCATTGCCAGTTAGAATGTAATCACTGGTACCGTGGCACGACACTTCTCATTGCCAGTTAGAATGTAATCACTGGCACCGTGGCACGACACTCCTCATTGCCAGTTAGAATGTAATCACTGGCACCGTGGCACGACACTCCTCATTGCCAGTTAGAATGTAATCACTGGCACCGTGGCACGACACTCCTCATTGCCAGTTAGAACGTAATCACTGGCACCGTGGCACGACACTCCTCATTGCCAGTTAGAATGTAATCACTGGCACCGTGGCACGACACTCCTCATTGCCAGTTAGAATGTAATCACTGGCACCGTGGCACGACACTCCTCATTGCCAGTTAGAATGTAATCACTGGCACCGTGGCACGACACTCCTCTCTGCGCAGCAGCTGAACACTCACTTAATCCTAACTGCCATTTTCCTTATTAGCTCATTACAGACAAGGGTTTATTACAAACAAAAACAACAACTTTTTGTTTGACTGGAAACAAAGGTTGGGAAAAGAGTCATCTAGTATTACTGGTAGTATTAGAACGTGTTCCAGTAGTACGGATATTATTGGTAGTATTAGAACGTGATCCAGTAGTACGGATATTACTGGTAGTATTAGAACGTGATCCAGTAGTACGGATATTACTGGTAGTATTAGAACGTGTTCCAGTAGTACGGATATTACTGGTAGTATTAGAACGTGATCCAGTAGTACGGATATTACTGGTAGTATTAGAACGTGATCCAGTAGTACGGATATTACTGGTAGTATTAGAACGTGATCCAGTAGTACGGATATTACTGGTAGTATTAGAACGTGATCCAGTAGTACGGATATTACTGGTAGTATTAGAACGTGATCCAGTAGTACGGATATTACTGGTAGTATTAGAACGTGATCCAGTAGTACGGATATTACTGGTAGTATTAGAACGTGATCCAGTAGTACGGATATTACTGGTAGTATTAGAACGTGATCCAGTAGTACGGATATTACTGGTAGTATTAGAACGTGATCCAGTAGTACGGATATTACTGGTAGTATTAGAACGTGATCCAGTAGTACGGATATTACTGGTAGTATTAGAACGTGATCCAGTAGTACGGATATTACTGGTAGTATTAGAACGTGATCCAGTAGTACGGATATTACTGGTAGTATTAGAACGTGATCCAGTAGTACGGATATTACTGGTAGTATTAGAACGTGATCCAGTAGTACGGATTTTACTGGTAGTATTAGAACGTGATCCAGTAGTACGGATATTACTGGTAGTATTAGAACGTGATCCAGTAGTACGGATATTACTGGTAGTATTAGAACGTGATCCAGTAGTACGGATATTACTGGTAGTATTAGAACGTGATCCAGTAGTACGGATATTACTGGTAGTATTAGAACGTGATCCAGTAGTACGGATATTACTGGTAGTATTAGAACGTGATCCAGTAGTACGGATATTACTGGTAGTATTAGAACGTGTTCCAGTAGTACGGATATTACTGGTAGTATTAGAACGTGATCCAGTAGTACGGATATTACTGGTAGTATTAGAATGTGATCCAGTAGTACGGATATTACTGGTAGTATTAGAACGTGATCCAGTAGTACGGATATTACTGGTAGTATTAGAACGTGATCCAGTAGTACGGATATTACTGGTAGTATTAGAACGTGATCCAGTAGTACGGATATTACTGGTAGTATTAGAACGTGATCCAGTAGTACGGATATTACTGGTAGTATTAGAACGTGATCCAGTAGTACGGATTTTACTGGTAGTATTAGAACGTGATCCAGTAGTACGGATATTACTGGTAGTATTAGAACGTGATCCAGTAGTACGGATATTACTGGTAGTATTAGAACGTGATCCAGTAGTACGGATATTACTGGTAGTATTAGAACGTGATCCAGTAGTACGGATATTACTGGTAGTATTAGAACGTGATCCAGTAGTACGGATATTACTGGTAGTATTAGAACGTGATCCAGTAGTACGGATATTACTGGTAGTATTAGAACGTGATCCAGTAGTACGGATATTACTGGTAGTATTAGAACGTGATCCAGTAGTACGGATTTTACTGGTAGTATTAGAACGTGATCCAGTAGTACGGATATTACTGGTAGTATTAGAACGTGATCCAGTAGTACGGATATTACTGGTAGTATTAGAACGTGATCCAGTAGTACGGATATTACTGGTAGTATTAGAACGTGATCCAGTAGTACGGATATTACTGGTAGTATTAGAACGTGATCCAGTAGTACGGATATTACTGGTAGTATTAGAACGTGATCCAGTAGTACGGATATTACTGGTAGTATTAGAACGTGATCCAGTAGTACGGATATTACTGGTAGTATTAGAACGTGATCCAGTAGTACGGATATTACTGGTAGTATTAGAACGTGATCCAGTAGTACGGATATTACTGGTAGTATTAGAACGTGATCCAGTAGTACGGATATTACTGGTAGTATTAGAACGTGATCCAGTAGTACGGATATTACTGGTAGTATTAGAACGTGATCCAGTAGTACGGATATTACTGGTAGTATTAGAACGTGATCCAGTAGTACGGATATTACTGGTAGTATTAGAACGTGATCCAGTAGTACGGATATTACTGGTAGTATTAGAACGTGATCCAGTAGTACGGATATTACTGGTAGTATTAGAACGTGATCCAGTAGTACGGATATTACTGGTAGTATTAGAACGTGATCCAGTAGTACGGATATTACTGGTAGTATTAGAACGTGATCCAGTAGTACGGATATTACTGGTAGTATTAGAACGTGATCCAGTAGTACGGATATTACTGGTAGTATTAGAACGTGATCCAGTAGTACGGATATTACTGGTACTATTAGAACGTGATCCAGTAGTACGGGTTAGTAACATTAGAAAATGATCAAGTATTAGTATTAGATTGTCTGTAATCTAGTATTACAGTGTAAGTCATATAAGAAGACATATTTTGTCCTCCCACTGTGATAAGGAAGAGTAGCTAAGGAAACCGTTGGTGTTTTCCTTCCTGTGTCTGTGTGTCATGAATACACAAGTGTCCCTCGCTACCCATGGCTCAAAGTGACTAATTACAAACTCTCTCTACTTCCCCTCTATCCCTTGCTCTTCCACCATCCCTCCTACCCCTCTCTTCCTTTCATCAGCCAGTGGTTCTGGTCTCCTCTCCGGGGTAATCACTCATTAGGTCTACAGTGAAGCCAGGACCTGCTTCCCTCACCAAGAGACTACAGCAGCCCAGCACGGCCCAGCACACCGCAGCCTGAAACACTGCAGACCTAGACCCACACGCTAGGTATTCAAACTAAATAATGAGAGACTACAGCAGCCCAGCACAGCCCAGCACACCGCAGCCTGAAACACTGCAGACCTAGACCCACACGCTAGGTATTCAACCTAAATAATGAGAGACTACAGCAGCCCAGCACGGCCCAGCACACCGCAGCCTGAAACACTGCAGACCTAGACCCACACACTAGGTATTCAACCTAAATAATGAGAGACTACAGCGGCCCAGCACACTGCCTGTCACAGACAGGGAATTTTCTGCCATTAAAATCATTGGGCAGGCCAGGCCACCTAAGTGTTTTTTTCAAACAGTCTAAAAATATATATTACATATACAGAACCAGTCAAAGGTTTGGACACACCTACTCATAGCAGGGATTTTCTTCGTTGATTCCCTTTCATCTCTTCTTCTTCCCTCGTTTTCTCTTTTCCATCATAACATAATAATGTTGAGATTTCTCATTACTAGCTAATTGTGTGGTTCTCTCAGGAGGACAAGCAGGGGCCTCGGGGCCAGCATAGACTTTTACACACACACACACACACACACACACACACACACACACACACACACACACACACACACACACACACACACACACACACACACACACACACACACACACACACACACACACACACACAGAGTTTTCCCTGTAGAGGACAATAGCATTAGATAGTTTGCGTTCCAAATGGCACTCTAGTGCATTATGGGACCTAGTCACAAGAAGTACACTATACAGTTGTGATGGGGGGAAAAATTGATAAAGTTAAATATCACAATATTATTTTTGCGCTCGTTGGCTGTACCTGCAGTATTCTTCATTCATAGATTGTTCTCCATCTTCTTTTTAAATTGCGAGCCAATTTGTTTTCAGCACTTCTACTTCCATGACTGATCAAAAAAACATTCACATGGCTCTCTCTTGTCCCTCTGCAGATGACATCGCAATACATATAGAATTCCAATACACATCGAATCGGCACCTTAGTATCGTGATAATATGGTATGGTATCGTGATAATATGGTATCGTGATAATATGGTATGGTATCGGATAATATGGTATGGTATCGTGATAATATGGTATCGTGATAATATGGTATGGAATCGTGATAATATGGTATGGTGATAATATGGTATGGTGATAATATGGTATCGTGATAATATGGTATCGTGATAATATGGTATGGTATCGTGATAATATGGTATGGTGATAATATGGTATGGTGAGATCCCTGCCATTCCCAGCTCTATTATAAAGGGAATAGTGTTACATTTAGGATGCACACATGGAAAGAGGGGAAGGAATTAAATGGAATTTACAAAGGATGCCCCAAGCGACCCTGATAACCATCAGTGCAAAAGAGGAAGATATTATAGAGGAACCAACCAGGTCTGTGTGTGTGTGATATTTCAATGCTATTTCTTGTTCATTAGGCCAATGCTGCTAAGATACTGTAGCAGCTCACCTGAATGTCTGTGTGTGTGCCGATCATATTAATCCTAACCTCTGTCTATAAATTCATGTTATTGCTACTTTATTTCTGGCATCATGTGTTGACATCTAGGTCTCACCAACCATCTGTCAAAACGGATACTGTTGCTATGTGTGCACGCGTGTGTGTACACGTGTGCGTGCATATGTTCATGTGAGCGTGTTTGTGTGTGTGTGTGTGTGTGTGTGTGTGTGTGTGTGTGTGTGTGTGTGTGTGTGTGTGTGTGTGTGTGTGTGTGTGTGTGTGTGTGTGTGTGTGTATACCCCCTACTCCATTCTATCCATGCCCTGAAGACGAGATGCATTCTCTTATGTAAACATCTGCTAGTTGATTGGACTGCTGCCTGGCTGGTCTGTGTTTCTGCTTCTCTCTCTGCAAGGATCTGTCTGAGAGTGGAGACAGCACAGCCTCTCCCTGATGGAGAACAGAGAAATAGGGGTCTATTCGTTTGAATTCAATCTCTTTTTGACAGCACCCCTTTTGATTTGAACGAAACCTTCCATACATATTTGCCAATTCTAGAAGAGAGAAAACATTCAAGAGATAAATGTCCCTAAAGTTGACCCATTTTGCATACCCCACCATACCATGAGACATCCATGTCTTCATCACTGGAAATTAAATCATTTAAAAGCTTACAAACAGGGTTGTCAAACTATTTTATAATTTCTGGAAAAAAAAGTTTTTTTAATAATGGTCATTTATTTAACATTTCACTTCAATTCTCTAAAAACCGTATAGGCCTTTCAGCTGAAACACAATACCATCCCCTTTCACAGTCTTTAAAAATAAATAGAACAACGTCTAAACATGGGTTTATAGGGACTTGAGGTAATCTGTGTGTAATTACAGAGTCTCCTGAGCCCAGAACCGCTGCAGAGAGATGACAAGCTCACATTGTTTTAATGACTGGAGAAAGAGGAAACTAACAAGTTCTCTGTCTTCAGCACGCACCACACATAACACACACACAGTATGGCTAAAACAACTTTTCTCTCATCAACACTTCTGTGTTGACCAGAGGCAGAAAGAGAACAGTGGAAGGGCCAAGCAAGCAGACTTCAGAGCACTTCATCCTCTCCTAAACCACTTTGAATGCTACTGAACTGCTTGGCTAATTAGGCCTACTCTACAACAGAAATACATATCATTGTTTAAGTTCAAGACCTATAGGGGTTTTGAGCAAAGATCTTCTCATTAGAACCCAGCAGGGTTCCGGAATGCAGCAGTAGAACGCGGTAGCAGAATGCAGCAGTAGAACGTGGTAGCAGAAGACAGCAGTAGAACGTGGTAGGAGAATGCAGCGGTAGAACGTGGTAGCAGAATGCAGCGGTAGAACGTGGTAGCAGAATGCAGCAGTAGAACGTGGTAGCAGAATGCAGCGGTAGAACGTGGTAGAAGAATGCAGCGGTAGAACGTGGTAGCAGAATGCAGCGGTAGAACGTGGTAGAAGAATGCAGCGGTAGAACGTGGTAGCAGAATGCAGCGGTAGAACGTGGTAGCAGAATGCAGCGGTAGAACGTGGTAGAAGAATGCAGCGGTAGAACGTGGTAGCAGAATGCAGCGGTAGAACGTGGTAGAAGAATGCAGCGGTAGAACGTGGTAGCAGAATGCAGCGGTAGAACGTGGTAGCAGAATGCAGCGGTAGAACGTGGTAGAAGAATGCAGCAGTAGAACGTGGTAGCAGAATGCAGCAGTAGAACGTGGTAGCAGAATGCAGCAGTAGAACGTGGTAGCAGAGGTAGAACGCGGTAGCAGAATGCAGCAGTAGAACGCAGTAGCAGAATGCAGCAGTAGAACGCAGTAGCAGAATGCAGTGGTAGAACGCGGTAGCAGAATGCAGCAGTAGAACGTGATAGCAGAAGACAGCAGTAGAACGCAGTAGCAGAAGACAGCAGTAGAACGCAGTAGCAGAAGACAGCAGTAGAACGCAGTAGCAGAAGACAGCAGTAGAACGCAGTAGCAGAAGACAGCAGTAGAACGCAGTAGCAGAAGACAGCAGTAGAACGCAGTAGCAGAATGCAGCAGTAGAACGCAGTAGCAGAAGACAGCAGTAGAACGCAGTAGCAGAATGCAGCAGTAGAACGCAGTAGCAGAAGACAGTAGTAGAACGCAGTAGCAGAATGCAGCGGTAGAACGCGGTAGAAGAATGCAGCAGTAGAACGTGATAGCAGAAGACAGTAGTAGAACGCAGTAGCAGAATGCAGCAGTAGAACGCAGTAGCAGAAGACAGTAGTAGAACGCAGTAGCAGAATGCAGCGGTAGAACGCGGTAGCAGAATGCAGCAGTAGAACGCGATAGCAGAAGACAGTAGTAGAACGCAGTAGCAGAAGACAGCAGTAGAACGCAGTAGCAGAAGACAGCAGTAGAACGCAGTAGCAGAAGACAGCAGTAGAACGCAGTAGCAGAAGACAGCAGTAGAACGCAGTAGCAGAATGCAGCAGTAGAACGCAGTAGCAGAAGACAGCAGTAGAACGCAGTAGCAGAATGCAGCAGTAGAACGCAGTAGCAGAAGACAGTAGTAGAACGCAGTAGCAGAATGCAGCAGTAGAATGCAGTAGCAGAATGCAGTAGTAGAATGCAGTAGCAGAATGCAGTAGTAGAATGCAGTAGCAGAATGCAGCAGTAGAACGCAGTAGCAGAATGCAGTAGTACAACGCAGTAGCAGAATGCAGCAGTAGAACGCAGTAGCAGAAGACAGCAGTAGAACGCAGTAGCAGAAGACAGCAGTAGAACGCAGTAGCAGAAGACAGCAGTAGAACGCGGTAGCAGAATGCAGCAGTAGAATGCAGTAGCAGAATGCAGCAGTAGAACGCAGTAGCAGAATGCAGTAGTACAACGCAGTAGCAGAATGCAGCAGTAGAACGCAGTAGCAGAATGCAGCAGTAGAACGTGATAGCAGAAGACAGTAGTAGAACGCAGTAGCAGAATGCAGCAGTAGAACGCAGTAGCAGAATGCAGCAGTAGAACGCAGTAGCAGAATGCAGCAGTAGAACGTGATAGCAGAAGACAGTAGTAGAACGCAGTAGCAGAATGCAGCAGTAGAACGCAGTAGCAGAATGCAGCAGTAGAACGCAGTAGCAGATTGCAGCAGCTAGATGTACCAGTTCGTTTATGAGGAGTGCTGTGTTCTATAGAACAAAGAAAGGACACCAGGGGAATAGAAGGATCATCATGATGCTGCTCTGTAGAATGGAGCCATCAGCCAGACAGTCATACTGAGCCACAGGAGGTGGGTGCTGCATTATCCTGCCCAGTTTATAAAGTATAGTACACAGGCTCTGGAAATCAGCCTGACCTCTCTGTGCTATGCCTCCTGGTACTGTCTATTCTAAAGCGTAGTCATAAATTGCACTGTTTTACCACTCTGCATGAACAACAATCACACAACAACAACAATAAAGATGAATACAACAAGGCAACATGGTGTATGAAGTGTCAGCATCCAGTATAGACCTCAAGCCTAGTGGAGCTCTGCTTTAGACTCTGACGTTACATCGACTAACCCGCCCCTTTCTTTAAAAAGAGAAAGACAGAAAGCAACTTTGTGACACATAGGTCAGATAGACAGCGTTGATGGTGTGTGGAGACTGCTGATGGTGTCTTTGAAGGGTCAGGCAAATGCATGACATATCAGAGGGGTATCAGCGTGTGTGTGTGTGTGTGTCAAGGTTTCCATTAGCCGGTAAACAGCCGAATTCTGGCCCAAAAATATAAATGAAAAGCCCCCAATTGTCCTGGAGAAGAAAAAGAAATCCCATTGTGAAAATGCATTTTAGCCTATTCATTGATTGAAATATCAGTCGATGTAGCGCGAGAGCTGCTACTGCAGCTCATCAAACAGCTCTTTCCTTGCTGCTGGAGTGAAATGTGCTTTTATGAGCCCAAATCATTGCGCAACAATTCAATGCAACCGCGTGTTAAAAACTGTTTCGATGGCCACGATTAAAAAGAGCTACTATTTTTACTTCTCAATTGGTAATTGAAGTGCACTTCCCATTCGCCATTCAAGTGCGCAGGCAACTAGGCAGGCTTCAGCGCATCACACACCACTTTGAGCTGGAGGCAGTATGCTTTTTGAAAACATATACACTACCGTTCAAAGGTTTGGAGTCACTTAGAAACATTCTTGTTTTTGAAAGATTTTTTTTTTTTTTGCCCATTAAAATAACATCAAATTGATCAGAATTACAGTGTAGACATTGTTAATGTTGTAAATGACTACTGTAGCTGGAAACTGATGATTTTTTTATGGAATATCTACATAGGCGTACATAGGCCCATTATCAGCAATCATCACTCCTGTGTTCCAATGGCACGTTGTGTTAGCTAATCCAAGTGTATCATTTTAAAAGACTAATTGATCATTATAAAACCCTTTTGCAATTATGTTAGCACAGCTGAAAACTGTTGTTCTGATTAAAGAAGCAATACAACTGGCATTCTTTAGACTAGTTGAGTATCTGGAGCATCAGCATTTGTGGGTTTGATTACAGGCTCAAAATGGCCAGAAACAAAGCACTTTCTTCTGAAATTCGTCAGTCTATTCTTGTTCTGAGAAATTAAGGCTATTCCATGCCAGAAATTGCCAAGAAACTGAAGATCTCGTACAACGCTGTGTACTACTCCCTTCACAGAACAGAGCAAACTATCTCTAACCAGAATAGAAAGAGTGGGAGGCCCCGGTGCACAACTGAGCAAGAGGACAAGTACATTAGAGTGTCTAGTTTGAGAAACAGACGCCTTACAAGTCCTCAACTGACAGCTTCATTAAATAGTACCCACAAAACACCAGTCTCAACGTCAACAGTGAAGAGGCGACTCCGGGATGCTGGCCTTCTAGGCAGAGTTGCAAAGAAAAAGCCATATCTCAGACTGGCTAATTAAAATAAAATATTAAGATGGGCAAAAGAACACAGACACTGGACAGAGGAACTCTGCCTAGAAGGCCAGCATCCCGGAGTCCGTCCAGTGGTGTGTGCTGACAGTAATATATACAGTGTTATTTGTGCCTCCCTGTTCCACAAGGACATTTCAGACAGGACACCCACACACAATGATGTTGAGTGGACGGTTAAGTTTAGTTCAATTCAAAACCCATCTGGGCTAATCAGGGTTAAGGATGTTACAAACCCCATCTGGGCTAATCAGGGTAAAGGATGTTACAAACCCCATCTGGGCTAATCACAGTAAAGAAGTTTACAGAACTCATCTGGGCTAATCAGGGTAAAGAAGTTTACAGAACCCATCTGGGCTAATCAGGGTAAAGAAGTTTACAGAACCCATCTGGGCTAATCAGGGTAAAGAAGTTTACAGAACCCATCTGGGCTAATCAGGGTAAAGAAGTTTACAGAACCCATCTGGGCTAATCAGGGTAAAGAAGTTTACAGAACCCATCTGGGCTAATCAGGGTAAAGAAGTTTACAGAACCCATCTGGGCTAATCAGGGTAAAGAAGTTTACAGAACCCATCTGGGCTAATCAGGGTAAAGAAGTTTACAGAACCCATCTGGGCTAATCAGGGTAACGCAGAGAAGAGCACATGTCCAGATTGTGAGTGAGTGACACACACACACACACCCATTCCGCCCGTCTCTGGTCCAACATTCCACTGATGCTTTAGTTCTGTGAAAGCAGTTGGACTATGATCTCTCTTATCTGGATGGTTCAACTATTGGATTAAGTTCCTCTACCCATCCAACTCTCTCTTCATCTGCCAATCAAATGATTTAATTGTCAAACCAGTACAGACCAGAGAGGAATAGTGTTATTAATAAAACCATATTTATTTGATGGTGGGTTGGGGAAGCGTGTTCTATGACAGACGGATATACCCATTAGGGAATGAGGACACAGCTGGACACGGGACAAGAGGGCTCAAACACACACACACACACACACACACAGAGACAGACAACACATGCACACAGGCACACAGGCCCATCCCAGCCAGCGGCAGCAAAGGGATTATATCTTAACTCCACAGATTAGCACAGAGAGCTTTTTATTACAGCTTTGTTGTTGTTTTTATTAGTCTATATTATATTTAATATCTTCCCTTTTCTCCCCCAAGCTTAAAACAACAACAATCAGCAGCATAAATTACAAGAATGCTTTGTTTTTAGAACCGTTTCTCTGGGCGACATCTGTATATCCGTCTCTGTAGGAGGAAGGCCCTGAGGTTTACACTGTACACCTGGGATCATCTACAGGAGGAAGGCCCTGAGGTTTACACTGTACACCTGGGATCATCTACAGGAGGAAGGCCCTGAGGTTTACACTGTACACCTGGGATCATCTACAGGAGGAAGGCCCTGAGGTTTACACTGTACACCTGGGATCATCTACAGGAGGAAGGCCCTGAGGTTTACACTGTACACCTGGGATCATCTACAGGAGGAAGGACCTGAGGTTTACACTGTACACCTGGGATCATCTACAGGAGGAAGGCCCTGAGGTTTACACTGTACACCTGGGATCATCTACAGGAGGAAGGCCCTGAGGTTTACACTGTACACCTGGGATCATCTACAGGAGGAAGGCCCTGAGGTTTACACTGTACACCCGGGGTCATCTACAGGAGGAAGGCCCTGAGGTTTACACTGTACACCTGGGATCATCTACAGGAGGAAGGCCCTGAGGTTTACACTGTACACCCGGGGTCATCTACAGGAGGAAGGCCCTGAGGTTTACACTGTATACTGGATCATCAACTAGATTCAGCTGCGGGACGATTTTTTTCTTGAGCGGATGATCAGCGTTATTATTATAAATATAATTTTTGGGGACATTTGGAGCAGTGTAGACAACACTAAATAAATTATAAATAATACCAGAGAGACTGTTCTAGCAAAAAAAAGTATAAGCTTTTACTACAGCAAAGCAAATATAAAAAAAACAGGTGAATTTGTGAAATTGTTTATTTGACATGTCGTTGCGTGAAGCTTGGTGCTCATGGAATCAGGAGGCTATTAAACAAACACTCAAACAAGCATCAGAAGCAGGATCTGTCTTATTTCTGTAGATATATATGAATGATTTATAAAGCCATCACATTTAACAGTTAGGCTGTTGATTATAGACCTAATTAAGTTGGGGTTTCCTCTCTCCTCACTCTCCTGTTTTCTCATCTCCTCATTCTGCTGCTGCCTCCGCCACATTGTTCTCAACACCAATATGCTGATTAACTTTACTATTATGCACATAGCAACATGGTCTCTAGGAAAAGGTGCCAATTCAACAGCACACTGATGTGTTTCAGAACCGCAGACAGATACCGCTATCCAATGTGGGAGAAAGCTCATTTGTTATAAAATAATATACATTTTATTAGTGTTGCACAACTGTTCTTACATAATATAACCATATACAATTTCAGTAGCACATGTCTTAGTAATGGACTGTTCCATCCCCACGGCCTCCACAATGGATCAGTCCACTCAGACAGGAGCCAATCAGACGGGTGTCTTGCAAACCATTATATTTTTTTGCTACTGCTCGACTACAGAAATCTTGGTCGACCAACAGCCTGTCAACCAATCAATTGACCAGTCAACTAAATGGGGTCAGCCCTACCTTGCTTACAGTCATATACGATCACAGATACAGTTTCTCTCTATTATATGTTGGAATACTTTGGAACCAATTTCCAAAATTAAAATCACTCGGAGTTGATTTGCTGGTTTTTCTACAGTCTTTTATGTCCAACAATAAAAAATGTCATAAATAAAACCTGGGGGTATGCCAATTGGGGAACCCTGCTGTACACCAATATCAAAGACATCAACAAAATACTAACCATGACTCAGCTGCTGTACACCAATATAAAACACATCAACAAAATACTAACCATGACTCAGCTGCTGTACACCAATATAAAACACATCAACAAAATACTAACCATGACTCAGCTGCTGTACACCAATATCAAACACATCAACAAAATACTAACCATGACTCAGCTGCTGTACAGTATATGACGTCGGAACCAACGTACGTCTGGACCGCCTCTGTATATGAACCATAAAAATTTCACCTAAATGCGCACGATGCTCAACTTCCCTAAATGCGCACGATGCTCAACTTCCCTACATGCACACGATGCTCAACTTCCCTAAATGCGCACGATGCTCAACTTCCCTACATGCGCACGATGCTCAACTCACCTAAATGCGCATGGTGCTCAACTCACCTAAATGCGCACGGTGCTCAACTTCCCTAAATGCGCACGGTGCTCAACTCACCTAAATGCGCACGGTGCTCAACTCACCTAAATGCGCACGATGCTCAACTCACCTAAATGCGCACGATGCTCAACTTCCCTAAATGCGCACGATGCTCAACTCACCTAAATGCGCATGGTGCTCAACTCACCTAAATGCGCACGGTGCTCAACTCCCCTAAATGCGCACGATGCTCAACTCCCCTAAATGCGCACGATGCTCAACTCCCCTAAATGCGCACGGTGCTCAACTTCCCTAAATGCGCACGGTGCTCAACTCACCTAAATGCGCACGGTGCTCAACTCACCTAAATGCGCACGGTGCTCAACTCACCTAAATGCGCACGGTGCTCAACTCACCTAAATGCGCACGATGCTCAACTTCCCTAAATGCGCACGATGCTCAACTTCCCTAAATGCGCACGGTGCTCAACTCACCTAAATGCGCACGATGCTCAACTCACCTAAATGCGCACGATGCTCAACTCCCCTAAATGCGCACGGTGCTCAACTCACCTAAATGCGCACGATGCTCAACTCCCCTAAATTTGCACGATGCTCAACTCCCCTAAATTTGCACGATGCTCAACTCCCCTAAATGCGCACGATGCTCAACTCCCCTAAATGCGCACGATGCTCAACTCCCCTAAATGCGCACGATGCTCAACTCCCCTAAATGCGCACGATGCTCAACTCCCCTAAATGCGCACGATGCTCAACTCCCCTAAATGCGCACGATGCTCAACTCCCCTAAATGCGCACGATGCTCAACTCCCCTAAATGTGCACGATGCTCAACTCCCCTAAATGTGCACGATGCTCAACTCCCCTAAATGTGCTCGATGAATCACAGAATTCTCTATACAAAACGATTCATCTGTTTGATTGCTTTCTTGGAAGCTACTCCATCTGTCCTTGTTGTGACATCACAGTAAAGTGTAGTAGTTAACAAACAAAGTGACCATCCAAAACAACAAAGGGACCCGGCCTAAACACCACTCTTCTGTCTCTACTCTCTACTAGGCTTGATCCCACCCTAATCCCTATATAGTGCACTACATTTGACCAGATCCCTATGGGCCCTGGTCAAAAGTAGTGTACTAAATAGGGAATAGTGTGCCATTTGGGTCTGCGTTTACCTGATGAACAGCGCAATAAACAAACTGAGCTGTTTGGCCGTCCAAATAAAAATGTCCTCAGGACCCCAGCCAAAACACCGTTCGTCTCTTAGGTTGCGCCTCAAATCGCACCCTACTTCCTATATTAAGGGTATAAAGGTTCACCATACCCTCGGTTTGGTAGGTGTTGAGGTTTGGGGGTCACGGTTCGGTAGGTATTGCGGTTTAGGGGTCACGGTTCGGTAGGTGTTGCGGTTTTGGGGTCACGGTTCGGTAGGTGTTGCGGTTTTGGGGTCACGGTTCGGTAGGTGTTGCGGTTTTGGGGTCACGGTTCGGTAGGTGTTGTGGTTTTGGCGTCACGGTTCGGTAGGTATTGCGGTTTAGGGGTCACGGTTCGGTAGGTGTTGCGGTTTAGGGGTCACGGTTCGGTAGGTGTTGCGGTTTAGGGGTCACGATTCGGTAGGTGTTGCGGTCATGGTTCGGTAGGTGTTGCGGTTTTGGGGTCACGGTTCGGTAGCTTTTGCGGTTTAGGGGTCACGGTTCGGTAGGTGTTGTGGTTTTGGCATCACGGTTCGGTAGGTATTGCGGTTTAGGGGTCACGGTTCAGTAGGTGTTGCGGTTTAGGGGTCACGGTTCGGTAGGTGTTGCGGTTTTGGGGTCACGGCTCGGTAGGTGTTGCGGTTTTGGGGTCACGGCTCGGTAGGTGTTGCGGTTTTGGGGTCACGGTTCGGTAGGTGTTGCGGTTTTGGGGTCACGGTTCGGTAGGTGTTGCGGTTTTGGGGTCACGGTTCGGTAGGTGTTGCGGTCATGGTTCGGTAGGTGTTGCGGTTTTGGGGTCACGGTTCGGTAGGTGTTGCGGTCACGGTTCGGTAGGTGTTGCGGTTTTGGGGTCACGGTTCGGTAGGTATTGCGGTTTAGGGGTCACGGTTCGGTAGGTGTTGTGGTTTTGGCGTCACGGTTCGGTAGGTGTTGCGGTTTTGGGGTCACGGTTCGGTAGGTGTTGCGGTTTTGGGGTCACGGTTCGGTAGGTGTTGCGGTCATGGTTCGGTAGGTGTTGCGGTTTTGGGGTCACGGTTCGGTAGGTGTTGCGGTCACGGTTCGGTAGGTGTTGCGGTCACGGTTCGGTAGGTGTTGCGGTTTTGGGGTCACGGTTCGGTAGGTGTTGCGGTCACGGTTCGGTAGGTGTTGCGGTTTTGGGGTCACGGTTCGGTAGGTGTTGCGGTCATGGTTCGGTAGGTGTTGCGGTTTTGGGGTCACGGTTCGGTAGGTGTTGCGGTCACGGTTCGGTAGGTGTTGCGGTTTTGGGGTCACGGTTCGGTAGGTATTGCGGTTTAGGGGTCACGGTTCGGTAGGTGTTGTGGTTTTGGCGTCACGGTTCGGTAGGTGTTGCGGTTTAGGGGTCACGGTTCGGTAGGTGTTGCGGTTTAGGGGTCACGGTTCGGTAGGTGTTGCGGTTTAGGGGTCACGGTTCAGTAGGTGTTGCGGTTTTGGCGTCACGGTTCGGTAGGTATTGCGGTTTAGGGGTCACGGTTCGGTAGGTGTTGTGGTTTTGGCATCACGGTTCGGTAGGTATTGCGGTTTAGGGGTCACGGTTCGGTAGGTGTTGCGGTTTAGGGGTCACGATTCGGTAGGTGTTGCGGTTTTGGGGTCACGGTTCGGTAGGTATTGCGGTTTTGGGGTCACGGTTCGGTAGGTGTTGCGGTCATGGTTCGGTAGGTGTTGCGGTTTTGGGGTCACGGTTCGGTAGGTATTGCGGTTTAGGGGTCACGGTTCGGTAGGTGTTGCGGTTTAGGGGTCACGGTTCGGTAGGTGTTGCGGTTTAGGGGTCACGGTTCGGTAGGTGTTGCGGTTTAGGGGTCACGGTTCGGTAGGTGTTGCGGTCATGGTTCTGTAGGTGTTGCGGTTTTGGGGTCACGGTTCGGTAGGTATTGCGGTTTAGGGGTCACGGTTCGGTAGGTGTTGCGGTTTTGGCGTCACGGTTCGGTAGGTATTGCGGTTTAGGGGTCATGGTTCGGTAGGTGTTGCGGTTTAGGGGTCACGGTTCGGTAGGTGTTGCGGTTTTGGGGTCACGGTTCGGTAGGTATTGCGGTTTAGGGGTCACGGTTCGGTAGGTGTTGTGGTTTTGGCATCACGGTTCGGTAGGTATTGCGGTTTAGGGGTCACGGTTCGGTAGGTGTTGCGGTTTAGGGGTCACGGTTCGGTAGGTATTGCGGTTTAGGGGTCACGGTTCGGTAGGGGTTGCGGTTTAGGGGTCACGGTTCGGTTCAGTTTCAGTACAGCTACTGTAGTTAATTTATGAACATACAAAGTATTGATAGGTGGCAGATAGCCTAGCGGTTAGAGAGTTGGGCAGTAACCTAAAGGTTGCTGGTTAGAATACCTGAGCCGACCAGATGAAAATCTGACGATGTGCTCTAATTTGCTCCAGGGGCGCCGTACTACTATGGCTGACCCTGTAAAAAAAAAAAAACACATTTCACTGCACCTACCCGGTGTATGTGACAATAAAACATGTTGTTTTCATCTCTAGACTCTCATAAAGGGGGCGTGTCTGTAACACAGTACTTGTAATTTCCCAGTTCAGGGTAACGTGATGTGCGGTCAGTTCAGGGTAACGTGATGTGTGGTCAGTCCAGGGTAACGTGATGTGTGGTCAGTCCAGGGTAACGTGATGTGCGGTCAGTCCAGGGTAACGTGATGTGCGGTCAGTCCAGGGTAACGTGATGTGTGGTCAGTTCAGGGTAACGTGATGTGTGGTCAGTCCAGGGTAACGTGATGTGCGGTCAGTCCAGGGTAACGTGATGTGCGGTCAGTCCAGGGTAACGTGATGTGTGGTCAGTTCAGGGTAACGTGATGTGTGGTCAGTCCAGGGTAACGTGATGTGTGGTCAGTCCAGGGTAACGTGATGTGTGGTCAGTCCAGGGTAACGTGATGTGCGGCCAGTCCAGGGTAACGTGATGTGCGGCCAGTCCAGGGTAACGTGATGTGTGGTCAGTTCAGGGTAACGTGATGTGTGGTCAGTCCAGGGTAACGTGATGTGTGGTCAGTTCAGGGTAACGTGATGTGTGGTCAGTCCAGGGTAACGTGATGTGCGGTCAGTCCAGGGTAACGTGATGTGCGGTCAGTCCAGGGTAACGTGATGTGCGGTCAGTCCAGGGTAACGTGATGTGCGGCCAGTCCAGGGTAACGTGATGTGCGGTCAGTTCAGGGTAACGTGATGTGCGGTCAGTTCAGGGTAACGTGATGTGTGGTCAGTCCAGGGTAACGTGATGTGTGGTCAGTCCAGGGTAACGTGATGTGCGGTCAGTCCAGGGTAACGTGATGTGCGGCCAGTCCAGGGTAACGTGATGTGCGGTCAGTTCAGGGTAACGTGATGTGCGGTCAGTTCAGGGTAACGTGATGTGCGGTCAGTCCAGGGTAACGTGATGTGCGGTCAGTCCAGGGTAACGTGATGTGCGGCCAGTCCAGGGTAACGTGATGTGCGGCCAGTCCAGGGTAACGTGATGTGCGGTCAGTTCAGGGTAACGTGATGTGCGGTCAGTCCAGGGTAACGTGATGTGCGGTCAGTCCAGGGTAACGTGATGTGCGGTCACTGTGAAGTATCTCTCTGTAGCCCTGGAGGTCCAGCCATCTGTAGTAAGCTCAACACAGGGTGCATTGGTCAATTCATGGACAACTTCTGGATTTAGCTTGCTTATATAGAGCAGGTTACTTTACTACCTGTTCGCTGAAATGGGTGTGACAGGGTGAAGTTCATTTTTCCCTACATTCATTATGTCCTGATGAAAAGTGATCTACTCAGAGGAGCCTTCCTGTGCTCCTAACCATCATTGTGAAGAGGGAGGGGCTTTTAGCCTGCTTTAGGCTGCTTAGTAAAGTGTTAATGGAGCACAGAAGTGGGATAAAGACCAGGGAGGGTTGAGGGGAGGCTGAGGAACAGCAGAAAAGTGGGATAAAGACCAGGGAGAGTTGAGGGGAGGCTGAGGAACAGCAGAGAAGTGGGATAAATACCAGGGAGGGTTGAGGGGAGGCTGAGGAACAGCAGAGAAGTGGGATAAAGACCAGGGAGGGTTGAGGAACAGCAGAGAAGTGGGATAAAGACCAGGGAGGCTGAGGAACAGCAGAGAAGTGGGATAAAGACCAGGGAGGGTTGAGGGGAGGCTGAGGAACAGCAGAGAAGTGGGATAAAGACCAGGGAGGGCTGAGGAACAGCAGAGAAGTGGGATAAAGACCAGGGAGGGTTGAGGAACAGCAGAGAAGTGGGATAAAGACCAGGGAGGCTGAGGAACAGCAGAGAAGTGGGATAAAGACCAGGGAGGGTTGAGGGGAGGCTGAGGAACAGCAGAGAAGTGGGATAAAGACCAGGGAGAGTTGAGGGGAGGCTGAGGAACAGCAGAGAAGTGGGATAAAGACCAGGGAGGGTTGAGGGGAGGCTGAGGAACAGCAGAAAAGTGGGATAAAGACCAGGGAGAGTTGAGGGGAGGCTGAGGAACAGCAGAGAAGTGGGATAAAGACCAGGGAGGGCTGAGGAACAGCAGAGAAGTGGGATAAAGACCAGGGAGGGCTGAGGAACAGCAGAGAAGTGGGATAAAGACCAGGGAGGGCTGAGGAACAGCAGAGAAGTGGGATAAAGACCAGGGAGGGTTGAGGGGAGGCTGAGGAACAGCAGAGAAGTGGGATAAAGACCAGGGAGAGTTGAGGGGAGGCTGAGGAACAGCAGAGAAGTGGGATAAAGACCAGGGAGGGTTGAGGGGAGGCTGAGGAACAGCAGAAAAGTGGGATAAAGACCAGGGAGAGTTGAGGGGAGGCTGAGGAACAGCAGAGAAGTGGGATAAAGACCAGGGAGGGCTGAGGAACAGCAGAGAAGTGGGATAAAGACCAGGGAGGGCTGAGGAACAGCAGAGAAGTGGGATAAAGACCAGGGAGGGCTGAGGAACAGCAGAGAAGTGGGATAAAGACCAGGGAGGGCTGAGGAACAGCAGAGAAATGGGATAAAGACCAGGGAGGGTTGAGGAACAGCAGAGAAGTGGGATAAAGACCAGGGAGGGTTGAGGAGGGGCTGAGGAACAGACAGTGTAGTAACAGGAGTCAGGACAATATTACGCCTGTCTGTCTCTGTCTTTCTATTTCCATGCCTGGTTAGTCTCTCTGTCTGTCCCTACCTGGTTAGTCTCTCTGTCTGTCCCTGCCTGGTTAGTCTCTCTGTCTGTCCCTGCCTGGTTAGTCTCTCTGTCTGTCCCTGCCTGGATAGTCTTTCTGTCTGTCCCTACCTGGATAGTCTGTCTGTCTGTCTGTCTCTGTCTGTCTCTGTCTGTCTCTGTCTGTCTCTGTCTGTCTCTGTCTTTCGGTCTTTCCCTGCCTGGATAGTCTTTCAGTCTGTGTGTCTATTTTCCTGTCTGGTTACTCTCTGTCTGTCTGTCTGTCATTCCCTGCCTGGTAAGTCGGTCGGTCTGTCTGGTTAGTCATTCAGCTGCTGTTATTAAAGGAGAGAGAGAAAGGAGGAAAGGAAGCGAGAGAGAGAGAGAGAGGGAGGGGAAAGGAAGAGCAGCGGCAGGAAGTGTGTGTGTGTATATGTGTGTGTGTGTGTGTATATGTGTGTGTGCGTGTGTATATGTGTGTGTGTGTGTGTGTGTCCAGAGCCGAATAAAGCAAGTTGTGTTCTGCATCCAGGCAGTGGGTAAATCAATGGGTTTCCTGGGGGGGAGCGGAGCCGATGGCTTCTAGATGCAGCGCTGCCTGAGAGCTCAGAGTGGAGAAGGCAGGATGCAGACAATCAGGTGAGGTGGGGAGAAAACTCCCTCCTCTCTGCCTCACTCCATCTTTCTCTCCTTACCTCTCCCTGTACTCTCTATTTCCCTCTCACTCCATCTTTCTCTCCTTACCTCTCTCTGATTCTCTCCCTGTACTCTCTATTTCCCTCTCACTCCATCTTTCTCTCCTTACCTCTCTCTGATTCTCTCCCTGTACTCTCTATTTCCCTCTCACTCCATTACTTTCTCTCCTTACCTCTCTCTGATTCTCTCCCTGTACTCTCTATTTCCCTCTCACTCCATCTTTCTCTCCTTACCTCTCTCTGATTCTCTCCCTGTACTCTCCATTTCCCTCTCACTCCATCTTTCTCTCCTTACCTCTCTGATTCTCTCCCTGTACTCCCTATTTCCCTCTCACTCCATCGCTTTCTCTCCTTACCTCTCTCTGATTCTCTCCCTGTACTCTCTATTTCCCTCTCACTCCATCGCTTTCTCTCCTTACCTCTCTCTGATTCTCTATTTCCCTCCCACTCCATCTTTCTCTCCTTACCTCTCTCTGATTCTCTCCCTGTACTCCCTATTTCCCTCTCACTCCATCGCTTTCTCTCCTTACCTCTCTCTGATTCTCTCCCTGTACTCCCTATTTCCCTCTCACTCCATCTTTCTCTCCTTACCTCTCTCTGATTCTCTCTCACTTTTCTCCTTCATTTTCTCCCTGATCCTAGTGAGGCTGGGGGTTAAATACACCTGGAATTGGAAGGTCTATGAGGCTGGGGGTTAAATACACCTGGAATTGGAAGGTCTGAGGCTGGGGGTTAAATACACCTGGAATTGGAAGGTCTGAGGCTGGGGGTTAAATACACCTGGAATTGGAAGGTGTATGAGGCTGGGGGTTAAATACACCTGGAATTGGAAGGTCTATGAGGCTGGGGGTTAAATACACCTGGAATTGGAAGGTCTATGAGGCTGGGGGTTAAATACACCTGGAATTGGAAGGTCTGAGGCCGGGGGTTAAATACACCTGGAATTGGAAGGTCTGAGGCTGGGGGTTAAATACACCTGGAATTGGAAGGTCTGAGGCTGGGGGTTAAATACACCTGGAATTGGAAGGTCTATGAGGCTGGGGGTTAAATACACCTGGAATTGGAGGGTGTATGAGGCTGGGGGTTAAATACACCTGGAATTGGAAGGTCTATGAGGCTGGGGGTTAAATACACCTGGAATTGGAAGGTCTGAGGCCGGGGGTTAAATACACCTGGAATTGGAAGGTCTGAGGCTGGGGGTTAAATACACCTGGAATTGGAAGGTCTGAGGCTGGGGGTTAAATACACCTGGAATTGGAAGGTCTATGAGGCTGGGGGTTAAATACACCTGGAATTGGAAGGTGTATGAGGCTGGGGGTTAAATACACCTGGAATTGGAAGGTCTATGAGGCTGGGGGTTAAATACACCTGGAATTGGAAGGTCTGAGGCTGGGGGTTAAAGGGGACAGGACTCCTCAGCCTCCCCTCACACTGGAACTATAGTGGATGGATAGGCAGATTGGCATAGGCTGCTTCACCCATTGTAACATAGAGCCCAGTGCAGGCTGCTTCTCCCATTGTAACATAGAGCCCAGTGCAGGCTGCTTCTCCCATTGTAACATAGAGCCCAGTGCAGGCTGCTTCTCCCATTGTAACATAGAGCCCAGTACAGGCTGCTTCTCCCATTGTAACATAGAGCCCAGTACAGGCTGCTTCTCCCATTGTAACATAGAGCCCAGTGCAGGCTGCTTCTCCCATTGTAACATAGAGCCCAGTGCAGGCTGCTTCTCCCATTGTAACATAGAGCCCAGCGCAGGCTGCTTCTCCCATTGTAACATAGAGCCCAGTGCAGGCTGCTTCTCCCATTGTAACATAGAGCCCAGCGCAGGCTGCTTCTCCCATTGTAACATAGAGCCCAGTACAGGCTGCTTCTCCCATTGTAACATAGAGCCCAGTACAGGCTGCTTCTCCCATTGTAACATAGAGCCCAGTGCAGGCTGCTTCTCCCATTGTAACATAGAGCCCAGTACAGGCTGCTTCTCCCATTGTAACATAGAGCCCAGTACAGGCTGCTTCTCCCATTGTAACATAGAGCCCAGTACAGGCTGCTTCTCCCATTGTAACATAGAGCCCAGTGCAGGCTGCTTCTCCCATTGTAACATAGAGCCCAGTACAGGCTGCTTCTCCCATTGTAACATAGAGCCCAGTGCAGGCTGCTTCTCCCATTGTAACATAGAGCCCAGCGCAGGCTGCTTCTCCCATTGTAACATAGAGCCCAGCGCAGGCTGCTTCTCCCATTGTAACAGAGCCCAGTGCAGGCTGCTTCTCCCATTGTAACATAGAGCCCAGTACAGGCTGCTTCTCCCATTGTAACAGAGCCCAGTGCAGGCTGCTTCTCCCATTGTAACATAGAGCCCAGTGCAGGCTGCTTCTCCCATTGTAACATAGAGCCCAGTACAGGCTGCTTCTACCATTGTAACAGAGCCCAGTGCAGGCTGCTTCTCCCATTGTAACATAGAGCCCAGTGCAGGCTGCTTCTCCCATTGTAACATAGAGCCCAGTACAGGCTGCTTCTCCCATTGTAACATAGAGCCCAGTACAGGCTGCTTCTCCCATTGTAACATAGAGCCCAGTGCAGGCTGCTTCTCCCATTGTAACATAGAGCCCAGTACAGGCTGCTTCTCCCATTGTAACATAGAGCCCAGCGCAGGCTGCTTCTCCCATTGTAACATAGAGCCCAGTACAGGCTGCTTCTCCCATTGTAACATAGAGCCCAGTGCAGGCTGCTTCTCCCATTGTAACATAGAGCCCAGTACAGGCTGCTTCTCCCATTGTAACATAGAGCCCAGTACAGGCTGCTTCTCCCATTGTAACATAGAGCCCAGTACAGGCTGCTTCTCCCATTGTAACATAGAGCCCAGTACAGGCTGCTTCTCCCATTGTAACATAGAGCCCAGTACAGGCTGCTTCTCCCATTGTAACATAGAGCCCAGTACAGGCTGCTTCTCCCATTGTAACATAGAGCCCAGTACAGGCTGCTTCTCCCATTGTAACATAGAGCCCAGTACAAGCTGCTTCTCCCATTGTAACATAGAGCCCAGTACAGGCTGCTTCTCCCATTGTAACATAGAGCCCAGTACAGGCACTGAGGCACTGCAGGCCAACCTTGTGCTGTGTTGTGCAGCAGCAGTTTCTCAGGACCTTGCAGTGCCATCTGTTCCTGCTGAAACCAGCACAGCCAGCCATCTAATTCTAGAGCTAGGGCCTCTACCCACTACCTCTACACTACGCAGGATCAGAGCCTCTGTGGATGTGAGTCAGAAAGAGAGAGAGAGAGCGCGAGAAAGAGGGAGGGAGGGAGGGAGAGTAGAGAGAGAGGGAGAAAAAGAGATGGAGGAGAGAGCGAGAGTTAAATAGCGACTGAGAAGGTAAATGGAATTGTGTATTTGGACAAGCGATAGAAAAGGCAATTCAGAGTCAGAGAATAGATGCGGAAGCAGGTGTGTGTTTAGATTAGTGTGTGTGTGTTTGTGTTTAGATTAGTGTGTGTGTGTTTGTGTTTAGATTAGTGTGTGTGTGTGTGTGTGTGTGTGTGTGTGTGTGTGTGTGTGTGTGTGTGTGTGTGTGTGTGTGTGTGTGTGTGTGTGTGTGTGTGTGTGTATGCCACTGCTGCAGTACCCCTCACTCTCGCTGTGCCAAGTCGGAGCAGATCAGTGAATCCATTCATTCCAGGTCAATTTGGGCACTCTGCTCGACAACAGCAATCATTAACCAAGTCCTGGGATCTGTCACTGCCAGAGACGGAGAGCCAGACACCACCAGAATCACAGAAAAACACTGTCTCTCTCTCAGAAATAAATGGGGAAGTGTTGGTACAGCAGTTAAAACACTTATGTGCACAGACTAGTGAGTCCAATCAATAAGTGTGAATCAATTAGTAATCAATTAGCTTGATTCATAAACAAGAAAAATGCAGCGTCCCCCTTGGGCCAATCAGTGTAATTTTGTAAATGACGGATCTCTATGGCAAGACGCATCATTCACCCAAGTTGTCAAAATCGGGTCAGTGGGTTAGCTAGACTCATTTCCCTGAGAATGTGTGCCAAATGTCATCCCTCTGAGACAAACAGATCAAGAGATATAAACATGTGCCTGTGATAGCACCGCCGTGTGGTCCATATGAATGTTCTCGCATATGTTGAGTCTTGGCAGTGTTTGCAACATGTGTACCAAATTGTGTTACAATACGAATATCCTCGACTTATTTATATGCATTTATGTGCCAGACCACGCCCACATGAATGTCTATTGGTCAATAGTAGCCATGTTGTTTTAAGTACTAATCTGGAAAATATTGTGTTGAGAGACGTCCATAGATGCCACATATCACGGTTCATGCAGATCGGTCATTCGGTGCCAGAATAATTACATTTTATGTGTTTTTCACAAAATTCAAGTATGGCGGAACATCCATCACGGCAGACCTTATGCTGCCCTACCGAGCAAAAAGGCAGAAACTTCTCATTTGGTCGAAAATGAGTAAATGTAATTTATGCTACATTAAGAACATGCTTAATCATGTGGACAAGTATCCTGCCTCTATTGTATTGTGTTTTGGAGAAAACAGGGGTCATGTAGCAGTAACTGCATAAAGTTACTGTGAAACCAAGGTAAATAAAAGCCATTTTTCTCAGTTCCAAGCTATGAGCAGTTAGTGCCTTTATGCTTGGTAGAGCAATATGGGTCCCTGAGGTAAATGTGTTCCTCGTGAGGAGGGGGACCTGT
This sequence comes from Salvelinus namaycush, assembly GCF_016432855.1. Classification (NCBI taxonomy): domain Eukaryota; kingdom Metazoa; phylum Chordata; class Actinopteri; order Salmoniformes; family Salmonidae; genus Salvelinus; species Salvelinus namaycush. The sequence goes on along the minus strand of NC_052309.1, from coordinate 9,347,440 downwards.
GTACCAAATTTCATGACTTTAGGTCAAATGGGGTAAGGGGCGTGACCTTTCAAACTTTTCATTTTCAATCTTTTGTTATAGCGCCACCATCTGGCCAATCGGTGTCTTTTTTGTAAAGACGGATCTCTATGGCAAGACGCATCATTCAACAAAGTCCAAACAAAATCAGGTCAGTGCTGTCTGAGATGTCGCGTGTGACTAACGAACAAACAGGCGGACAGAGAGATCCACAGTCCCCTACCCGATTTCATTGTGGGGGTCCATTGTGGGGGTCAATGTTATCTGTGTGTTTTATATGAATCCATACTGTACACAGCCCTGTGTGTGTGTGTGTGTGTGTGTGTGTGTGTGTGTGTGTGTGTGTGTGTGTGTGTGTGTGTGTGTGTGTGTGTGTGTGTGTGTACCATACACAGCTAGCCCTATAGCTAAGCTTCCTGAGGATCAGGTGAGGTTGAATAGCTGAATGGTTGAATGACTGCCGTTATGACACAGTGGTAGGATTAATATTTCACAGCCAGTCAGTCCAGGGTCATGCCTCTCTCTCTCTCTCTCTCTCTCCATCCATATCCTCCATGTACAGCTCTATTTCAGTCAGTCTAAAACCGTCCGCAGTGACAGAACCAACCCTGCTGCCGCTCCCACATAATGTGAAGAATGAATATTTCAGCAGCCCCAAACCGTTCTGGGCCGAGCTAACCCAGGGGGAGTGATACATAGTATCCTGCAGCAGCCCCAAACCGTTCTGGGCCGAGCTAACCCAGGGGGAGTGATACATAGTATCCTGCAGCAACACCAAACCGTCCTGGGCCGAGCTAACCCAGGGGGAGTGATACATAGTATCCTGCAGCAGCCCCAAACCGTTCTGGGCCGAGCTAACCCAGGGGGAGTGATACATAGTATCCTGCAGCAACACCAAACCGTCCTGGGCCGAGCTAACCCAGGGGGAGTGATACATAGTATCCTGCAGCAACACCAAACCGTTCTGGGCCGAGCTAACCCAGGGGGAGTGATACATAGTATCCTGCAGCAACACCAAACCGTTCTGGGCCGAGCTAACCCAGGGGGAGTGATACATAGTATCCTGCAGCAACACCAAACCGTTCTGGGCCGAGCTAACCCAGGGGGAGTGATACATAGTATCCTGCAGCAACACCAAACCGTTCTGGGCCGAGCTAACCCAGGGGGAGTGATACATAGTATCCTGCAGCAACACCAAACCGTCCTGGGCCGAGCTAACCCAGGGGGAGTGATACATAGTATCCTGCAGCAACACCAAACCGTTCTGGGCCGAGCTAACCCAGGGGGAGTGATACATAGTATCCTGCAGCAACACCAAACCGTTCTGGGCCGAGCTAACCCAGGGGGAGTGATACATAGTATCCTGCAGCAACACCAAACCGTCCTGGGCCGAGCTAACCCAGGGGGAGTGATACATAGTATCCTGCAGCAACACCAAACCGTTCTGGGCCGAGCTAACCCAGGGGGAGTGATACATAGTATCCTGCAGCAACACCAAACCGTCCTGGGCCGAGCTAACCCAGGGGGAGTGATACATAGTATCCTGCAGCAGCCCCAAACCGTCCTGGGCCGAGCTAACCCAGGGGGAGTGATACATAGTATCCTGCAGCAACACCAAACCGTCCTGGGCCGAGCTAACCCAGGGGGAGTGATACATAGTATCCTGCAGCAACACCAAACCGTCCTGGGCCGAGCTAACCCAGGGGGAGTGATACATAGTATCCTGCAGCAACACCAAACCGTCCTGGGCCGAGCTAACCCAGGGGGAGTGATACATAGTATCCTGCAGCAACACCAAACCGTCCTGGGCCGAGCTAACCCAGGGGGAGTGATACATAGTATCCTGCAGCAACACCAAACCGTCCTGGGCCGAGCTAACCCAGGGGGAGTGATACATAGTATCCTGCAGCAACACCAAACCGTCCTGGGCCGAGCTAACCCAGGGGGAGTGATACATAGTATCCTGCAGCAACACCAAACCGTTCTGGGCCGAGCTAACCCAGGGGGAGTGATACATAGTATCCTGCAGCAACACCAAACCGTCCTGGGCCGAGCTAACCCAGGGGGAGTGATACATAGTATCCTGCAGCAGCCCCAAACCGTCCTGGGCCGAGCTAACCCAGGGGGAGTGATACATAGTATCCTGCAGCAACACCAAACCGTCCTGGGCCGAGCTAACCCAGGGGGAGTGATACATAGTATCCTGCAGCAACACCAAACCGTCCTGGGCCGAGCTAACCCAGGGGGAGTGATACATAGTATCCTGCAGCAACACCAAACCGTCCTGGGCCGAGCTAACCCAGGGGGAGTGATACATAGTATCCTGCAGCAACACCAAACCGTCCTGGGCCGAGCTAACCCAGGGGGAGTGATACATAGTATCCTGCAGCAACACCAAACCGTCCTGGGCCGAGCTAACCCAGGGGGAGTGATACATAGTATCCTGCAGCAACACCAAACCGTCCTGGGCCGAGCTAACCCAGGGGGAGTGATACATAGTATCCTGCAGCAACACCAAACCGTCCTGGGCCGAGCTAACCCAGGGGGAGTGATACATAGTATCCTGCAGCAACACCAAACCGTCCTGGGCCGAGCTAACCCAGGGGGAGTGATACATAGTATCCTGCAGCAACACCAAACCGTTCTGGGCCGAGCTAACCCAGGGGGAGTGATACATAGTATCCTGCAGCAACACCAAACCGTCCTGGGCCGAGCTAACCCAGGGGGAGTGATACATAGTATCCTGCAGCAACACCAAACCGTCCTGGGCCGAGCTAACCCAGGGGGAGTGATACATAGTATCCTGCAGCAACACCAAACCGTCCTGGGCCGAGCTAACCCAGGGGGAGTGATACATAGTATCCTGCAGCAACACCAAACCGTCCTGGGCCGAGCTAACCCAGGGGGAGTGATACATAGTATCCTGCAGCAACACCAAACCGTCCTGGGCCGAGCTAACCCAGGGGGAGTGATACATAGTATCCTGCAGCAACACCTTTAACACCAGATTATCTCCTTCTTGAGACCTTTTATTTCTCCTGGGAGAGTTGGAAGAAACAAATCACTGCTTCTTATATTTTTTGTTCAAACAGGGGAAAATACAGTTTCTTCCAACCAAACCAACACAGTGTTGCCGTGCCAGTGTGGTAGAATCCTACGGACTGAACAATGGCTACAGTATACTCTCTCTCTCTCTCTCTCTCTCTCTCTCAAACTCAGGTTCAGCCCCAGTCTGATCTTCATCTCTCAGCTGAACGACTAAGAGAAGGGCCTTGAGGGAGTGTAGACAAAGGTGTGTTTATATACCAAAAGGAATAGCAACACGCACAGCAGAACAAGCATTCTTACCAGTTGATGCGGGCGGCTCCTGAGAGATGAGAGATGAATATACCCTGCTGCTGTGAAAGAGAAGGTCTCTCTCCCTCCCTCCCTCCTCTTCTCTCTTTCTTCTCTCTCTTAGAGCCACAGCTCCTCAGGGGTTCAGTAACACTCACTGTCACAATCCAGGACTGCAGAGATACCAACCGGTTGAAGAGGATATTATGTTATGTTAAGCGTGTCTGTGTGTGCTTGCAGAAAGAGGGCAAGCCTCAGCAATGTCCTGAATTTTTAACCAGGCTACCGTTCAGGGAGCTGACCTAAGAGAGAGTGTGGATGTGACACACTCTCTCTCCCACACACACACACACAGCACTGAGGTGACACACATATATTGGAGGGACATCAGGCCACACCTCTATATCGCTCGTCATACAACGACTAAACTCATTCACTGTCTCTCTACATATTCCTTACTGCAAGATGGTGGGACAGAAAAGAGATTCAAAAGGAAGTGAAGAAGAGAGATGAATGGGAAAGGTGTCCAGCAGCCAGGTGTTAGTGTAGTGTAAGCTAAGGGCAGTAGCTAAGTATGAAAAACAGTGTTCACAGATTGCTCTGGGTAAACACTAGAACAGATACACTGACTGCTGTGGAGAAAACAAACTGTCATCCGTTAACACGTCAAGCATTTAACACACTCCTCCTACCACCTAGCATTCCCTGCCTGAAGCAACACACACACACACACTCCTCCTACCACCTAGCATTCCCTGCCTGAAGCATCACACACACACACTCCTCCTACCACCTAGCATTCCCTGCCTGAAGCATCACACACACACACACACACTCCTCCTACCACCTAGCATTCCCTGCCTGAAGCATCACACACACACACTCCTCCTACCACCTAGCATTCCCTGCCTGAAGCAACACACACACACACACACACACTCCTCCTACCACCTAGCATTCCCTGCCTGAAGCATCACACACACACACTCCTCCTACCACCTAGCATTCCCTGCCTGAAGCATCACACACACACACACACACTCCTCCTACCACCTAGCATTCCCTGCCTGAAGCATCACACACACACACACACTCCTCCTACCACCTAGCATTCCCTGCCTGAAGCATCACACACACACACTCCTCCTACCACCTAGCATTCCCTGCCTGAAGCATCACACACACACACTCCTCCTACCACCTAGCATTCCCTGCCTGAAGCATCACACACACACACTCCTCCTACCACCTAGCATTCCCTGCCTGAAGCATCACACACACACACACACACACACACTCCTCCTACCACCTAGCATTCCCTGCCTGAAGCATCACACACACACACACACACACACACACACACACACACACACACACCGTGTAAAACCTAGTGGAACCTGATGTGCTGCTTTGTGATAGCAGACGGTTGTTAACATGCATTTCATACGCCCCGACCTCGCAGTACAAGTCAGGTCACATGGAATATCTAAGGAAGGCACACGTCATAACATTTGTGTGGTGTTGCATTAGATATGTTGTTTGTCATGGACCGAGGGAAGACATTCTCAAATTCTTCTGTAACAAAAGTATCTGCTGCAACTAGGCTGTAATTGAGGCCTGGCCTCTCGGGGCAGTCCTGGTCAAGACTAGAGCAACTTTATCATCCCACCAGGTAGAAATTCATTTGGTTATGTACTTAAAAAAGACAAAAGTACATAAAACATAAAAACACAATACATAATAAAATTCAAGGAAGGTATTCTCCGTGTTTTCTTCACGTGCCAAAACCGTTGTGTACTTTGGTATCATATAAGGACATGCCGTCTGAAATGTGATTGGCCAGCCCAGTTGTGGAGAAGATTTGACGACGCATCTGAATGCAGTCCTGACTCCATTCTACACACACCAACATCACCATCTGCTTATCTTTTAAATGATGCCCACCTGACCCAGAATGCAATTTATAATGGATTGTTTTTTGGATTGCCTAAACAACAGCAGTAGTTGTGTGATGGCGGGGATGCAGGGCTGTGTTCCAAACCAAACAACTACAAGTGTGTTCACTCTAGTTCCTCAACGACACAGATAGGAGAGTTTAAAAAACACTTTATAGTTGAAGACTCTTCTTTGAGTCATAAATGTGCATGTACATTTGTTCAGAAGTGCGAACACTTTGGAGAGGTGTGTGACCACTTGGAGACACCAGTTAGTCCTCTCACTCAAACACTTTATTTGATGTTGCACCGACACCATATTTTACAGGTATATTCTTATCATGTATATTCTTATCATGTATATTCTTATCATGTTACTGAATATATCCAGAGTATTTTCAGATTTCATTGTCAACAAATGCAGAGGAAAGTACAGTAAATGTAAAATGCACATAAAATCAACAGTGTAATGTTTTTGATTCAGTGTCCGGTGAACTGTTGTCTTTAACTTTGGTCTAATCATTTTCCCATAATCTCCTAAATGTTCCCTTGCAATTGCTACCATGCTTATGCATATGCTTTTCATATTTATTCTGTAAGTAACATTTCAATGTAGCCCCATCCATTTAGGCCAATTCCCATTCCCAGAGCGTAAGAGGCGAAACAAAGCAGTTGTTATTACATTTTGTTATGTATAACTTGTTTAATAAATTAAGTTAAATAAATCATTACTTAGCCATTGCCAAAATCATTATTTCTAAGGATGACTCTAAAGCTACTGTAGCTGCCCTAACCTATCTTGTAAAACGATGTAGGCTATACTCACCTATAGAGTTATGGTCACGAAAGCCTCTGTCCATTATTACTGGTTGAGAATAACTCAACCAGTAACGCATCGTTCCTTCCTAAAACTACGATGGGTGGAAAGTAGAACGAGAGCTGCATTTTGAGTGATCTTCAACTGGCTGAGTTGGTGGGTTACAGTACAAAACCAGTGGATTCACTGCTCTACGCTAATAGCCGTATTTCAAACCCTTGAACACTGCAAACACTGTTACAAAACTTTTGTAATTGATTGATGATTTATTTGAACAGGAAATGTACCAAACCTGAGCTGAAGCATTGAACGGGTTGAACCATCATAATTATACTGAAAAAATACACCTCACATTGATTAAGGTTCAAAATGTTATGGCTCCCATAAACTGGGTCTGTGCCTCACCTTGGCCACCACATTCAACATGTGCTGGACATGCCACTGGCTGACACTAGGCTATATTGAGTGAGTTTAGGGCTTTTTTCCATAAGATACTCCAGCAGAATGAAGAAAACAACAGACTGTATTCGTGGGAACTGGAGAGGTAGAATAATGGAAACTAACTAGGGGAGACAAAACATCGCATAGCAGAGATACTGCTGTAATGATGATAAAATCATATTGTATTGGGCTGGACTCGGGTGAACCGACCATCTTGAAGAAGAAGACAGAGCACAGAAAGTAAGACAGGGACAACAGGGTCTGAGAATCTCCTTACAGAGCAATATGGCAGTAATATAAAGGTGACTAGCCAGTGATAAGACATGTGCAGATGCCTAAACCCTGTAGGACAACGTAGTGGAACCACCTAGGGTGTAACAATCTGGTCCAGGGAGCTGTAGACTACAGGTGTATTACCGTAATAAAGCCATCTGGGACGAGACCGGTCCTGGGTGACATAAAGTCTTCAAGCATGAACAGTCCTTCTCCATGACAGCTGAGGGATCACAAAGGAGCAACATACAGGACACGTATGGCAAAGCAACTAGCAACCTACGGACGGACATCCGATCCAACGGAAAAAAGGACAAGAGAGGACAGAGACTGGAGGAGTATCGTCTTACACATAGATAATTGACCTAGGCTCCATTCGAACTGACCAATTAATATTTTAAATTGAGTCGGTGGAAAACTGTGACAAAGCAAGCTTAACGATCCGAGTCTGAGATGAGGCTAGTGATTGTGTGATTGTGCTTTCAATGCAATGTTAACGTCCACACACACACAGGTCACGTTAGATATTATGGGATATTGTGGAGCTGTAAGAGGGAGCTGAGCTCTGATGTTTCAATCCGTCAATATCTGAATAATATCAACATAAACCCATACAGCAAGGCCTCTCAAATGGCACCCTATTCACTATTAAGTGCACTAGAGCCCATAGGGATCTGGTTAAAAATAGTGCACTTTGTAGGGAATAGGGTGCTGCTACCTGGAGAGTGAGAGACTGACAGAAATAGACTGACGGAAAGAGAGACTGACGGAAAGAGAGACTGACGGAAAGAGAGACTGACGGAATGAGAGACTGACGGAAACAGAGACTGACGGAAAGAGAGACTGACGGAAAGAGAGACTGACGGAACGAGAGACTGACGGAACGAGAGACTGACGGAACGAGAGACTGACGGAACGAGAGACTGACGGAAAGAGAGACTGACGGAAAGAGAGACTGACGGAAAGAGAGACTGACGGAAAGAGAGACTGACGGAAATGAGAGACTGACGGAAATGAGAGACTGACGGAAATGAGAGACTGACGGAAAGAGAGACTGACGGAAAGAGAGACTGACGGAAAGAGAGACTGACGGAAAGAGAGACTGACGGAAATGAGAGACTGACGGAAATGAGAGACTGACGGAAAGAGAGACTGACGGAAAGAGAGACTGACGGAAAGAGAGACTGACGGAAAGAGAGACTGACGGAATGAGAGACTGACGGAAAGAGAGACTGACGGAAAGAGAGACTGACGGAAAGAGAGACTGATGGAAAGAGAGACTGACGGAAAGAGATACTGACAGAAAGAGAGACTGACGGAAAGAGAGGCAGAAACAACCCACTGCCAAAGTCATTGCTTCATCAAGGACTCTGCGGCGAGAGAGAAAGAGAGAGAGGCAGACAGACGGCTCAAAGTAATGAGCAGAAACTCAACTTAGAGTTGAACGCTAAAACGGTAGCAAGCTGCCAGAAAACCAACTGATCATGACAAGAAAAGACTGGGAAGTTCTGTGCTGGTAAAGGAGGGTGGTGCAAGTTTTTAGTCATCCCCAAAACACCATGAGCAATCAATTAGATGCTCACACACACACACACGCACGCACACACGCACACACATTGCCGATGTCCAACAGCGCACTCCAAGTTGTACTTAAGTACGAGGAGCACAGATGTTGATTGTTGGTGATCAAAACAACGTCATCAATAGACAGAACAGACACCAACGGGAACCAGCAAACAGACAGCACTACTGGACCACAGCGCTACTGGACCACAGCGCTACTGCACCACAGCGCTACTGGACCACAGCGCTACTGGACCACAGCGCTACTGGACCACAGCGCTACTGGACCGCAGCGCTACTGGACAACAGCGCTACTGGACCACAGCGCTACTGGACCACAGCGCTACTGGACCACAGCGCTACTGGACCACAGCGCTACTGGACCACAGCGCTACTGGACCACAGCGCTACTGGACCACAGCGCTACTGGACCACAGCGCTACTGGACCACAGCGCTACTGGACCACAGCGCTACTGGACCACAGCGCTACTGGACCACAGCGCTACTGGACCACAGCGCTACTGGACCACAGCGCTACTGGACCACAGCGCTACTGGACCACAGCGCTACTGGACCACAGCGCTACTGCACCACAGCGCTACTGCACCACAGCGCTACTGGACCACAGCGCTACTGGACCACAGCGCTACTGGACCACAGCGCTACTGGACCACAGCGCTACTGGACAACAGCGCTACTGGACAACAGCGCTACTGGACCACAGCGCTACTGGACCACAGCGCTACTGGACCACAGCGCTACTGGACCACAGCGCTACTGGACCACAGCGCTACTGGACCACAGCGCTACTGGACCACAGCGCTACTGCACCACAGCGCTACTGGACCACAGCGCTACTGGACCACAGCGCTACTGCACCACAGCGCTACTGGACAACAGCGCTACTGGACAACAGCGCTACTGGACCACAGCGCTACTGGACCACAGCGCTACTGGACCACAGCGCTACTGGACCACAGCGCTACTGGACCACAGCGCTACTGGACCACAGCGCTACTGCACCACAGCGCTACTGGACAACAGCGCTACTGGACAACAGCGCTACTGGACCACAGCGCTACTGGACCACAGCGCTACTGGACCACAGCGCTACTGGACCACAGCGCTACTGGACAACAGCGCTACTGGACAACAGCGCTACTGGACCACAGCGCTACTGGACCACAGCGCTACTGGACCACAGCGCTACTGGACAACAGCGCTACTGGACCACAGCGCTACTGCACCACAGCGCTACTGGACCACAGCGCTACTGGACCACAGCGCTACTGCACCACAGCGCTACTGGACCACAGCGCTACTGGACCACAGCGCTACTGGACCACAGCGCTACTGGACCACAGCGCTACTGCACCACAGCGCTACTGCACCACAGCGCTACTGGACCACAGCGCTACTGGACCACAGCGCTACTGGACCACAGCGCTACTGGACCACAGCGCTACTGGACCACAGCGCTACTGGACCGCAGCGATACTGGACCACAGCGCTACTGCACCACAGCGCTACTGGACCACAGCGCTACTGCACCACAGCGCTACTGGACCACAGCGCTACTGGACCACAGCGCTACTGGACCACAGCGCTACTGCACCACAGCGCTACTGGACAACAGCGCTACTGGACCACAGCGCTACTGGACAACAGCGCTACTGGACCACAGCGCTACTGCACCACAGCGCTACTGGACAACAGCGCTACTGGACCACAGCGCTACTGGACCACAGCGCTACTGGACCACAGCGCTACTGGACCACAGCGCTACTGGACCACAGCGCTACTGGACCACAGCGCTACTGGACCACAGCGCTACTGGACCACAGCGCTACTGGACCACAGCGCTACTGGACCACAGCGCTACTGGACCACAGCGCTACTGGACCACAGCGCTACTGGACCACAGCGCTACTGGACAACAGCGCTACTGGACCACAGCGCTACTGGACCACAGCGCTACTGGACAACAGCGCTACTGGACAACAGCGCTACTGGACCACAGCGCTACTGGACCACAGCGCTACTGGACAACAGCGCTACTGGACCACAGCGCTACTGGACAACAGCGCTACTGGACCACAGCGCTACTGGACCACAGCGCTACTGGACCACAGCGCTACTGGACAACAGCGCTACTGGACCACAGCGCTACTGGACCACAGCGCTACTGGACCACAGCGCTACTGGACCACAGCGCTACTGGACCACAGCGCTATTGTGTAATATTTATCAAAGATCAGAGAATTCCAGATCTGTCACTAACTAATAGAGTTCAGTCTGTCACTAACTAATAGAGTTCAGTCTGTCACTAACTAATAGAGTTCAGTCTGTCACTAACTAATAGAGTTCAGTCTGTCACTAACTAACAGAGTTCGGTCTGTCACTAACTAACAGAGTTCGGTCTGTCACTAACTAATAGAGTTCGGTCTGTCACTAACTAATAGAGTTCAGTCTGTCACTAACTAATAGAGTTCAGTCTGTCACTAACTAATAGAGTTCAGTCTGTCACTAACTAATAGAGTTCAGTCTGTCACTAACTAATAGAGTTCAGTCTGTCACTAACTAATAGAGTTCGGCCTGTCACTAACTAATAGAGTTCAGTCTGTCACTAACTAATAGAGTTCAGTCTGTCACTAACTAATAGAGTTCGGCCTGTCACTAACTAATAGAGTTCAGTCTGTCACTAACTAATAGAGTTCAGTCTGTCACTAACTAATAGAGTTCAGTCTGTCACTAACTAATAGAGTTCAGTCTGTCACTAACTAACAGAGTTCAGTCTGTCACTAACTAACAGAGTTCAGTCTGTCACTAACTAATAGAGTTCAGTCTGTCACTAACTAATAGAGTTCAGTCTGTCACTAACTAATAGAGTTCAGTCTGTCACTAACTAATAGAGTTCAGTCTGTCACTAACTAATAGAGTTCAGTCTGTCACTAACTAATAGAGTTCGGTCTGTCACTAACTAATAGAGTTCGGTCTGTCACTAACTAATAGAGTTCAGTCTGTCACTAACTAATAGAGTTCAGTCTGTCACTAACTAATAGAGTTCAGTCTGTCACTAACTAATAGAGTTCAGTCTGTCACTAACTAATAGAGTTCAGTCTGTCACTAACTAATAGAGTTCGGCCTGTCACTAACTAATAGAGTTCAGTCTGTCACTAACTAATAGAGTTCAGTCTGTCACTAACTAATAGAGTTCGGCCTGTCACTAACTAATAGAGTTCAGTCTGTCACTAACTAATAGAGTTCAGTCTGTCACTAACTAATAGAGTTCGGCCTGTCACTAACTAATAGAGTTCAGTCTGTCACTAACTAACAGAGTTCAGTCTGTCACTAACTAACAGAGTTCAGTCTGTCACTAACTAACAGAGTTCAGTCTGTCACTAACTAACAGAGTTCAGTCTGTCACTAACTAACAGAGTTCAGTCTGTCACTAACTAACAGAGTTCAGTCTGTCACTAACTAACAGAGTTCAGTCTGTCACTAACTAACAGAGTTCAGTCTGTCACTAACTAATAGAGTTCAGTCTGTCACTAACTAACAGAGTTCAGTCTGTCACTAACTAACAGAGTTCAGTCTGTCACTAACTAACAGAGTTCAGTCTGTCACTAACTAACAGAGTTCAGTCTGTCACTAACTAACAGAGTTCAGTCTGTCACTAACTAACAGAGTTCAGTCTGTCACTAACTAACAGAGTTCAGTCTGTCACTAACTAACAGAGTTCAGTCTGTCACTAACTAACAGAGTTCAGTCTGTCACTAACTAACAGAGTTCAGTCTGTCACTAACTAACAGAGTTCAGTCTGTCACTAACTAACAGAGTTCAGTCTGTCACTAACTAACAGAGTTCAGTCTGTCACTAACTAATAGAATTCAGTCTGTCACTAACTAATAGAGTTAGGTCTGTGGCTGACAGTGGCCAGATGAAAGCGAGCCTGGGCAACAGAGCTGACCAAGGAGCAAGAATCCTGCCAGCCAACTCTGTGGTTGGGAGCCAAACCTCAGGTCAGACAGTCAGACACAGACTAACCAACCAGGCAGGCCAGCACACCCCGGTCACCATGTCTACACACACCACACTGTTGTTTACGCTGTCCCGATGGTTGAAAGCATTGCTCTGTGTCCTGGGCTATACATCACAGCCGTGTTGGGATGAGAACCCTGGCTGCCACACAAACACTGCTGCCACATCTGCAACACATCAGGAGCAGCTAGATAGAGACAAAGACAGCTTGAGAGAGACAGACAAAGACAGCTAGAGACAAAGACAGCTAGACAGAGATGGACAAAGACAGCTTGAGAGAGACAGACAAAGACAGCTAGAGACAAAGACAGCTAGACAGAGATGGACAAAGACAGCTTGAGAGAGACAGACAAAGACAGCTAGACAGAGACAGACAAAGACAGCTAGACAGAGACAGACAAAGACAGCTAGAGAGAGACAGACAAAGACAGCTAGACAGAGATATCAAAGACAGCTAGAGACAAAGACAGCTAGACAGAGAGCTATACAGAGACAGAGAGAGCTATACAGAAAGAGCTATACAGAAAGAGCTATAGATAGACAGAGAGAGCTATACAGAGACAGAGAGAGCTATACAGAGAGAGAGAGCTAGACAGAGAGAGCTATACAGAGACAGAGAGAGCTAGACAGAGAGAGCTATACAGAAAGAGCTATAGATAGACAGAGAGAGCTATACAGAGACAGAGAGAGCTATACAGAAAGAGCTATAGATAGACAGAGAGAGCTATACAGAGACAGAGAGAGCTATACAGAGACAGAGAGAGCTAGACAGAGACAGAGAGAGCTATACAGAAAGACCTATATAGAGATAGAGAGAGCTATACAGAGACAGAGAGAGCTATACAGAGACAGAGAGAGCTATACAGAAAGACCTATATAGAGACAGAGAGAGCTATACAGAGACAGAGAGAACTATACAGAGACAGAGAGAGCTAGACAGAGACAGAGAGAGCTATACAGAGACAGAGAGAGCTATACAGAGACAGAGAGAGCTATACAGAGACAGAGAGAGCTAGACAGAGACAGAGAGAGCTAGACAGAGACAGAGAGAGCTAGACAGAGACAGAGAGAGCTAGACAGAGACAGAGAGAGCTATACAGAGTCTGGTCTATCCTCCCTCTGCTTCAGCTCTGTCCTGGCTGAGGGAGACCTAGGTTCAAATACCAGGCCCTATTTATTTTCTTTTAAATACTTTAGCTGTGCTTGATTGCGCTTGCTTGGCTCTGACACAAGGGAAACAATGGAATAGTCCCAAAAGCGCAAACCCTGCCCATGTGGCACTCTGAACGTTTGCTTGAGCCTGCCTCGAGACAGAGTATTTGAAAGATAACAAATACTATTGAACCCAGCAGGACCTGTGCTTCAGCTCTTCCTTTTGCCAGAAGAAGCCTTAAATCATGAGCAGCACCTGTTCAGTTGCCTGACAACTCAGACTGAACTCTTCCGCTGCTCTATCGTTCACTATACACAGAGCCTTCAGAAAGTATTCAGACCCCTTGACTTTAACCACATTTTGTTATGTTACAGCATTATTCTAAAAGGGATTAAATAAATAAACAAATATTCAGCAATCTACACACAATATCCCATACTGACAACGTGAAAAGAGTGTTTTTAAACTTTTGCAAATTTATAAAAAATTATAAAACAGAAATACCTTACTTACATAACTTTTCAGACCCTTTGCTACGAAACTCAAAATTGAGCTCAGGTGCATCCAATTTCCATTGATCAGGTGTGTCAAGCTTGTAGCGTCATACCCAAGAAGACTTGATGCTGTAATCGCTGCCAAAGGTGCTTCAACAAAGTACTGAGTAACGGGTCTGAATACTTATGTAAATGTAATATACATTTTAATTTTTAATACACTTGCAAAGAATTTAAAAAAACTGTTTTTGCTTTGTCATTATGGAGTGTTATGTGTAGATTGATTTCTTACATTTTAGAATAAGGCCCATCGGTTTCTGGGACCAATCAGAACTGTTAGAATGTGTTTGCGACTTTGTGTTCTAGAAATCGTAGGGGAGGTACTCAGATCCAGACTCATTGAGGAGAAGAAACGATTGTCTGTGGACGTGGCGTAGCGTTTGTCCGAAGCAAGGAGTTTACGTAGCCAGGCAACCTGTTCAGCCTTTCCTGTCTTTATGTTCAGAGACAGACAGCCTTTGGAGCGGGTGAGGGGTAAATATCCAGGTTCAGCTAGGGGACAAGTTGCAGGTCGACACACCAAACTTAGATCCCATATGACACTTAATTTCCAGCGCCCTATGAGGTCCATTGACCAGCGCCCTATGAGGTCTTTTGACCAGCACCCTATGAGGTCTACTGAACAGGGCCCTATGAGGTCTATTGACCAGCGCCCTATGAGGTCTATTGACCAGCGCCCTATGAGGTCTATTGACCAGCGCCCTATTAGGTCTATTGACCAGCGCCCGGGTGGCGCAGTGGTCTAGGGCACTGCATCGCAGTGCTAGCTGCGCCACCAGAGTCTCTGGGTTCGCGCCCAGGCTGGGCTGGGTTCGCGCCCAGGCTCTGTCGCAGCCGGCCGCAACCGGGAGGTCCGTGGGGCGACGCACAATTGGCATAGCGTCGTCCGGGTTAGGGAGGGTTTGGCCGGTAGAGATATCCTTGTCTCAGTATGTAAAAAATTTAATAAAATGTATGCACTCTACTGTAAGTCGCTCTGGATAAGAGCGTCTGCTAAATGACTAAAATGTAAAATGTAAAAATGTCTATTGACCAGCGCCCTATGAGGTCTATTGACCAGGGCCCTATGAGGTCTATTGACCAGTGCCCTATGAGGTCTATTGACCAGCGCCCTATGAGGTCTATTGAACAGGGCCCTATGAGGTCTATTGACCAGCGCCCTATGAGGTCTATTGACCAGGGCCCTATGAGGTCTATTGACCAGCGCCCTATGAGGTCTATTGACCAGCGCCCTATGAGGTCTATTGACCAGCGCCCTATGAGGTCTATTGAACAGGGCCCTATGAGGTCAATTGACCAGCGCCCTATGAGGTCCATTGACCAGCGCCCTATGAGGTCTATTGACCAGCGCCCTATGAGGTCTATTGACCAGCGCCCTATGAGGTCTATTGACCAGCGCCCTATGAGGTTTATTGACCAGGGCCCTATGAGGTCTATTGACCAGGGCCCTATGAGGTCTATTGACCAGCGCCCTATGGGGTCTATTGACCAGCGCCCTATGAGGTCTATTGACCAGCGCCCTATGAGGTCTACTGAACAGCGCCCTATGAGGTCTACTGAACAGCGCCCTATGAGGTCTACTGACCAGCGCCCTATGAGGTCTACTGAACAGCGCCCTATGAGGTCTATTGAACAGGGCCCTATGAGGTCTATTGACCAGCGCCCTATGAGGTCTACTGAACAGCGCCCTATGAGGTCCATTGACCAGCGCCCTATGAGGTCCATTGACCAGCGCCCTATGAGGTCTATTGACCAGTGCCCTATGAGGTCTATTGACCAGCGCCCTATGAGGTCTATTGACCAGGGCCCTATGAGGTCTATTGACCAGCGCCCTATGAGGTCTACTGAACAGCGCCCTATGAGGTCTATTGAACAGGGCCCTATGAGGTCTATTGAACAGGGCCCTATGAGGTCTATTGAACAGGGCCCTATGAGGTCTATTGACCAGCGCCCTATGAGGTCTATTGACCAGCGCCCTATGAGGTCTATTGACCAGCGCCCTATGAGGTCTATTGACCAGCGCCCTATGAGGTCTATTGACCAGCGCCCTATGAGGTCTATTGACCAGCGCCCTATGAGGTCTATTGAACAGGGCCGTATGTGGTCTGGTCAAAAATGTCCCTACATAGTGTGATTGGGGTGCCATTTGAGACGTAGCCCAAAGCTCAGAGATATCCAAAATGGATCCCATGCTGTTATGTTATTAAAGTGTAATACTTAGTTACACAGTATTACCTACCACACTCAGGTTTTCAAACTTTTCTTTGGCTACTGTACAAGACATAAACATTTACACATTTTAGCAGACATTCTGATACAGAGTGACATACAGGCGCAATTAGGGTTTAAGCACCTTGCTCAATGGCACAGACAGATTTTGGAGGGAGAATTCGAACCAGCTGCCTTCGGTTACTGGCCCAATGCCTTAACTGCTAGGTCATCAGCAGCAGACACACTCAGAGGCTGCTGCTCTGACTGACTGACACACTGCTTGGTAAACACGAACCACGGAGAACAAAACTCATTTGTTCCTGAGAAGCATAAACATGTCACAGACTGGTGCATCATTTAATATAGAAACTAAATCCTTATTGGGAGACTACAGAAGGCTATGTTAAAACATAATGCATTTTGGGCTACATCTCATGAAAGTGACTAATGGGTCCCGTGTGGCTCAGTTGGTAGAGCATGGCACTTGCAATGCCAGGGTTGTGGGTTTAATTCCCACGGGGGACCAGTACGAATGAAAATGTATGCTCTCACTACTGTAAGCTGCTCTGGATAAGAGGATCGCCTAAATGACAAAACAATAAATGTTAATAAATGTTATAAATGTTACGTTAGAGCTCAATTGACAGTCTAATTTTCTTGTAGAGTAAAATAGGCTATCTAATCTAATATGGTCAATTAAGGACCACACATATACACACGTCTTATCCACTCAGTGTGTGTGTGTGTGACTGGTGGGGTCAGAAAGGTCAGTGGCCTTGCTGCTGAGTCAGAGGTAGAATATGAAAGCTCACACACACACACACACACACACACACACACACACACACACACACACACACACACACACACACACACACACACACACACACACACACACACACACACACACACACGCAGGGGTGCTGCTTGTTTTCCGCAAGACTCCCAGTGAGCCACTCGGTGTTCCCAGCCCCCAGCATTATGCACCACACTGAGGGGACTCCCTCCTGGTTGCCGTCCCAGTTTCCCTCACCCCTCCTGACGGTCTCCCGGTCTGCCTGTCTCTCATCTTGCTAGCTATAACACCGCCTGGAAGATGGGTTTCATATACACTGTAGATTCACAGGGTTATTGATCTACACTGAACATAAATATAAACACAACATGTAAAGTGTTGGTCCCATGTTTCATGAGCTGAAATAAAAGATCCCAGAAATGCTCCATTACGCACAAAAAGCTTATTTCTCAAACTTTGTGTAGAAATGTGTTTACATCCCTGTT
>NC_052309.1:9289817-9319817 GCF_016432855.1 Salvelinus namaycush | reverse complement strand
TAACCTCCTGCCAAATGTATGACCTTATTAGAGACACATATTTCCCTCAGATTACACAGATCCACAAAGAACTAGAAAACAAACCCAATTTTGATAAACTCCCATATCTATTGGGTGAAATACCACAGTGTGCCATCACAGTAGCAAGATGTGTGACCTGTTGCCACAAGAAAAGGTCAACCAGTGAAGAACAAACACCACTGTAAATATTGTTTATTTAAAAAAAAAAAGAAGGTTTATTTCACTTTTGTTTATTGTCTATTTCACTTGCTTTGGCAATATAAACATGTGCTTCCCATGCCAATAAAGCCGTTTGAATTGAATTTTGAGAGAGAGAGAGAGAGAGAGAGAGAGAGAGAGAGAGAGCGGGAGACAGAAATAGAGAAAGAGACATAAATAGAGAAAGAGAGAAAGAGAGAGACAGAAATAGAGAAAGAGAGAGGAATAGAGAAAGAGAGAAATAGAGAAAGAGAGAGACAGAAATAGAGAAAGAGAGAGGAAGAATAAATGCCTGCCTGGGATGTGGGCATTTCAAAACAGAGCTTTATGAAGCACACAGAGGAGTCTGGTAGAAGCACTGTTAACACTGAGAAGCACAAGCAGCTTTGCACGGTTTCAATACAATAGCAACACAATCAGGATCACTACAAACTGCTTCCACAGCTTTTTACAAGGGATCTGAGCAATGGGACGTTTATGAATTAGTAAAAGATTGACCAGTCCTCTGACTGGCTTCTGCCGCATAAATGCAACGTCAGGTTTCTGTGTGTGCAGACTAGAGCATTAACTAGCCTTATATGACTTGTCAACATGGCTCACACAGAAAGAGCCCTGGCTGCCAACAGAATGCATATCAACATTACTAGATCCTATTAACACCACACTGCTGATTCCCCCATTAACATTACTCAGATGATTGGAATGTGTTCCATTCATCAACGGCACAGAGGGAGATAGCATTCTGAGATTCTAAGATAGATTCTAACTTGGTGTGAGGTCATAGAAATAGAATTTCCAGAAGGGTCATTCTCACTCAAGTCAATGTTTCGTGACATGTGGGCCAGGCCGGCGGCCATGGTGAGTGTACTTCTAGGCTATTTCTATAGTGTAGTCTAGCAAAGCTACTTACTAGATGATGAAAAGGGACTTTAAAGGTCTGTGCTGTATCAGCTAAAAGGCTCGTAGAGCTGCTGCTACGTGGGCATTGATTGGTCAGGCTCTAGCAGGACTCTCATTACAAACTGTAGATACGTTAATTGTGACTATATCAATGTCCTGAAGAAACCTTGATTACACTGCAAAGCAAAGAGACCGAAGACATTACGCTACAGTCAAGTTTCCTACAATACTCATTCTGGCCTTGTATTGCACTTTGACCCTTTTTAAGGACACATGTGGGTAAAGAAATAGCCTAGATATGATACATTGGAAAAGATTGACCAAAATGTTGAGAAACTAGGTGAGTAAAACAGGGTGTATACCATGCTTCCAGAATCACTGCTGTACTGTAGAGGAGGCTACATTCATTGTGTGATGTGTTCAATAGGGAAATAAGTGCCACATTGCGTTGACACATTGCGTTTCATTGTATTGACACATTGCGTTTCATTGCGTTGACACATTGCGTTTCATTGCGTTTCATTGTATTGACACATTGCGTTGACACATTGCGTTTCATTGCGTTGACACATTACGTTTCATTGCGTTGACACATTGCGTTTCATTGCGTTTCATTGTGTTGACACATTGCTTTTCATTGCGTTGACACATTGCGTTTCATTGCGTTGACACATTGCGTTTCATTGCGTTGACACATTGTGTTTCATTGCGTTGACTCATTGTGTTGACTCATTGTGTTGACACATTGCGTTTCATTGCGTTTCATTGTGTTGACACATTGCGTTTCATTGCGTTTCATTGTGTTGACACATTGCGTTTCATTGCGTTTCATTGTATTGACACATTGCGTTTCATTGCGTTGACACATTGCGTTTCATTGCGTTGACTCATTGCGTTGACTCATTGTGTTGACTCATTGCGTTGACACATTGCGTTTCATTGCGTTGACACATTGCGTTTCATTGCGTTGACTCATTGCGTTGACTCATTGTGTTGACTCATTGCGTTTCATTGTATTGACACATTGCGTTTCATTGCGTTGACACATTGCGTTTCATTGCGTTGACTCATTGCGTTGACTCATTGTGTTGACTCATTGCGTTGACACATTGCGTTTCATTGCGTTTCATTGCGTTGCCACATTGCGTTTCAGTGCTTTTCATTGCGTTGACACATTACGTTTCATTGCGTTGACACATTACGTTTCATTGCGTTGCCACATTGCGTTTCATTGCGTTGACACATTGCGTTTCATTGCGTTGACACATTACGTTTCATTGCGTTGACTCATTGTGTTGACACATTGCGTTGACACATTACGTTTCATTGCGTTGCCACATTGCGTTTCATTGCGTTGACACATTGCGTTTCATTGCGTTGACACATTACATTTCATTGCGTTGCCACATTGCGTTTCATTGTATTGACACATTGCGTTTCATTGCGTTTCATTGTGTTGACACATTGCGTTTCATTGCGTTGACACATTGCGTTTCATTGCGTTGACACATTGCGTTTCATTGCGTTTCATTGCGTTTCATTGCGTTGACACATTACGTTTCATTGCGTTGACACATTGCGTTTCATTGCGTTGACACATTGCGTTTCATTGCGTTTCATTGCGTTGACACATTGCGTTTCATTGCGTTTCATTGCGTTGACACATTGCGTTTCATTGCGTTGACACATTGCGTTTCATTGCTTGACACATTGCGTTGACACATTGCGTTTCATTGCGTTGACACATTGCGTTGACACATTGCGTTTCATTGCGTTGACACATTGCGTTTCATTGCGTTGACACATTGCGTTTCATTGCGTTGACACATTGCGTTCCATTGCGTTGACACATTGTGTTTCATTGCGTTGACACATTGCGTTTCATTGCGTTGCCACATTGCGTTTCATTGCGTTGACACATTGTGTTTCATTGTGTTTCATTGCGTTGCCACATTGCGTTTCATTGTGTTGACACATTGCGTTGCATTGCGTTTCATTGTGTTGACACATTACGTTTCTTTGCGTTGCCACATTGCGTTTCATTGCGTTGACACATTACGTTTCATTGCGTTGACACATTGCGTTTCATTGCGTTGACACATTACGTTTCATTGCGTTGACACATTGCGTTTCATTGCGTTGACACATTGCGTTTCATTGCGTTGACACATTGCGTTGACACATTGCGTTTCATTGCGTTTCATTGCGTTGACACATTGCGTTTCATTGCGTTGACACATTGCGTTTCATTGCGTTGACACATTGCGTTTCATTGCGTTGACACATTGCGTTTCATTGCGTTGACACATTGCGTTTCATTGCGTTGACACATTGCGTTTCATTGCGTTGACACATTGCGTTTCATTGCGTTGACACATTGCGTTGACACATTGCGTTTCATTGCGTTGACACATTGCGTTGCCACATTGCGTTTCATTGCGTTGACACATTGCGTTTCATTGCGTTGACACATTGCGTTGACACATTGCGTTTCATTGCGTTGACACATTGCGTTTCATTGCGTTGACACATTGCGTTTCATTGCGTTGCCACATTGCGTTTCATTGCGTTGACACATTGCGTTTCATTGCGTTGACACATTGCGTTTCATTGCGTTGACACATTGCGTTTCATTGCGTTGACACATTGCGTTTCATTGCGTTTCATTGCGTTGACACATTACGTTGACACATTGCGTTTCATTGCGTTGACACATTGCGTTTCATTGCGTTGACACATTGCGTTTCATTGCGTTGACACATTGTGTTTCATTGCGTTTCATTGCGTTGACACATTGCGTTTCATTGCGTTGACACATTGCGTTTCATTGCGTTTCATTGCGTTGACACATTGCGTTTCATTGCGTTGACACATTGCGTTTCATTGCGTTTCATTGCGTTGACACATTGCGTTGACACATTGCGTTGACACATTGCGTTTCATTGCGTTTCATTGTGTTGACACATTGCGTTGACACATTGCGTTTCATTGCGTTTCATTGTGTTGACACATTGCGTTTCATTGCGTTTCATTGTGTTGACACATTGCATTACTGAAGTGGGTGGAGGCAGCAGGGATCTGAGCCTATGTGGC
Source organism: Salvelinus namaycush (assembly GCF_016432855.1). NCBI lineage: Eukaryota > Metazoa > Chordata > Actinopteri > Salmoniformes > Salmonidae > Salvelinus > Salvelinus namaycush. The sequence continues at coordinate 9,315,605 of NC_052309.1, read as the reverse complement.
CACACAGGATGAACCTGTTTACTCTTCACCCAGAGTTGTGTCCTAAATATGACACTATTCCCTATATAGTGCACTACTTTAGACCAGAGCCCTATTCCCTATATAGTGCACTACTTTAGACCAGGCGCTGGACAATTCTGAGAAATATCACCGTGTTGGAAATCCCAAATTGTTTGTATAAACAACTCAATTCAGAAAGACACACTTACCCCACCAGACATGTGACCAGGGGTCTCTTCACAGTCCCCAAATCCAAAACAATTCTAAGGCAACATACAGTGTTGTATAGAGCCGCAGTTACACGGTTAGAGCCGCGGTTACACGGTTAGAGCCGCGGTTACACGGTTAGAGCCGCGGTTACACGGTTAGAGCCACGGTTACACGGTTAGAGCCATGGTTACACGGAACTCCCTTGCAGCTTCATTTACTCCAGAAAAACAGTGCAATTTGTTTAAAAAAATATATAATAATAAAACAGTACCTCATGACACAACACCTCTATCTCACCAGATAACTTGTTTAGATGTTGACATACATGGATATGATTGCTTATATTTATATGAGCGTGTATATCAGTGACAGTGAATACTGTAGATAGGCCTTAGTGTTCTGTCGGTACAGGACTTTTTATTTGAATTTAAATGTATGTAGCGCTTTCCTATCTATCAATGTTTTGTATTATGTTGTGTTTAATGTGGACCCCAGGAAGAGTAGCTGCTGCATGACCGACAGCTATTGGGGATCCTAATAAAAAACTAACAAAAATATTGCAACTTTATAGGAAATGGTGTCTCATTTGGGAAACCCCCATACCACCACTGTCAATAAGCTAGAGCGCCTTCCTGTAAGGCCTATTTTCTTGTCAAACAGGAAATGGGCATTTGTTCCATACTAAAAAGTGAGTTAGCAGGGAATGGCATAGCTTTAGGTTAGGCCTATGCCAGGATGAGGCCTCATAATAACTCAATCTATGCAGAGACTGCAAAGTTGTCCCTAGATAAAGTAAGGTAAAAAATAAACCACATTTTGAATTGATACACCAAATGAACCCAAATCGTTGCTTGACAGACACAGACAATATGATTGACAGACACAGACAATATGATTGAGGCAAGTCCACTGAAGCATCACATGTTACCAGGCCTAGTTCACACCACCGTCAGGCACATCATCACTTGGGGAGAAGAACCAAAACAAGAATGAGACAGATACAGTTCAACTGTACACAGACCTAGACACCGGTTAACCGCCGGCAAATATGGATTCAATTTAGCAGATGAAGGTCTATAACATATAGGCCTAACAAGACAGGACAAGATTAGAGAGAGCAGACTTCTGATTGGTTATGCTGTGACCTCTAAACCCTGAGGAGTCTGAAAAACAATAACCAGTGATGATGAATATGAGATGAAAAATGGTTAACAAATAGGCCTCCCGCTGTATACCGCAGGCCTCCCGCTGTATACCGCAGGCCTCCCGCCGTATACCGTAGGCCCACCCGCCGTATACCGCAGGCCTACCGCCGTATACCGCAGGCCCTCCCGCCGTATACCGCAGGCCCTCCCGCCGTATACCGCAGGCCCTCCCGCCGTATACCGTAGGCCTACCGCCGTATACCGTAGGCCTCCCGCCGTATACCGCAGGCCTACCGCCGTATACCGCAGGCCTACCGCCGTATACCGCAGGCCTACCGCCGTATACCGTAGGCCTCCCGCCGTATACCGTAGGCCTCCCGCCGTATACCGTAGGCCCTCCCGCCGTATACCGTAGGCCCTCCCGCCGTATACCGTAGGCCCTCCCGCCGTATACCGTAGGCCCTCCCGCCGTATACCGTAGGCCTCCCGCCGTATACCGTAGGCCTCCCGCCGTATACCGTAGGCCTCCCGCCGTATACCGTAGGCCTCCCGCCGTATACCGTAGGCCTCCCGCCGTATACCGTAGGCCTCCCGCTGTATACCGTAGGCCTTCCGTTGTATACCGTAGTTCTACCGCTGTATACCGTAGGCCTACCGCTGTATACTGTATACTGTAGGCCTACCGCTGTATACTGTATACTGTAGGCCTACCGCTGTATACTGTATACTGTAGGCCTACCGCTGTATACTGTAGGCCTACCGCTGTATACTGTAGGCCTACCGCTGTATACTGTCGGCCTACCGCTGTATACTGTAGGCCTACCGCTGTATACTGTAGGCCTACCGCTGTATACTGTAGGCATACCGCTGTATACTGTAGGCCTACCGCTGTATACTGCAGGCCTACCGCTGTATACTGTAGGCCTCCCGCTGTATACTGTAGGCCTACCGCTGTAAGCTACAAGAGGCATAAAAACCTTGATTCAGATCAATTGTTACCCTTGACAGAATTAGCAACTGGCTTTAATGTTGAGAGAAAGGACAAGGCTGAGAAACTCTACTAAGAAAAAATGGTTCAACAGTTTCCACAGCTCACAGGACCCAGCAGGTCTCCAACATGTTAAAGCACGGCTTCTGGAAGCCTTAGGTGGTGTAATACAATACACCACAACTCACCAAGCTGCTAACAATGATCAACTGCACCTTAATGCAGCCCAGGCACAGCGACATCATACAGCAGCCACAAAGTGGTGCATTGGGGTTATTGTCTTCAGCAATTAGGCTATGACATTTTAACCCGTTTCTTGTTAGAATGGCTCGATCTCTAAATAGTCTATTGGAACAAAAGTTCTTGCCCTAATGTTTTGTCATTTGAACCTCGCCTCCCTGATAGAGATGCAGAGCACAGATACCAATTAGCTAGTGGTATCAGAGAGAAGTCACTCGACTTTCCTTGTCTGGCGCAGCGGTCTAAGGCACTGCAGTGCTAGACGCGTCACTAGAGATCCGGGTTCAACCCCTGGCTGTGACCTGGAGACCCATGAGGTGGTGCACAATTGGCCCAGCATTGTCCGTGTTAGGGGAGGGTTTGGCCGGCCGGGACGTCCTTGTCCCATCATGCTCTAGCAACTCCTTGTGGCGGCCCGGGCGCATGCACGCGGTTAACTCCTACTGCAGATTTCATCTTTAAAGGTGCAAATGGGCACTGTCACACCTATCACCTTGTCTGTCCGTCAGCCCAGTCAGTCAGCCCATCACTAAAGGTCAGAGTGGTGCTGTCTGGCCTCAGACATAACAGCAGCAGTCTCGGTACTAATGATGAAAACACATTCTGCTCCTCTGAGAATAAAACAAAACTTCACTATCCTCTGAAGTCTAGAACCATCTATCCTGTCGTGCCTACGGGACCAGACAGAGTACGTCCCAAACGTCACCATATCCCTTAAATAGGGCACTACTCTGACCAGAGCCCTTTGTTTAATACCCTATGAGTCCTGGTCAAAAGTAGTGCACTATAAAGGGAATAGGTTGCCATTTGGGACAGCCAGACACTGAGACAGACGCATCCCACAGCGATGCCACCCACTCCCCTTGTCTCATCCCTGCAGCTAAAAGTATCAGAGAGAAGTCACTCAACTTTCTTTGAGGGTCAAAGTCAAAGTTAGCCTATAGAGTTCTTGAGGAGAAAAGTTAGCCTATAGAGTTCTCTGTCCTCACTTTTCTTAGACAATTAAGGAAAAGGCTGTTTTCTCGTCTCCTCATTCTGCTGCTGCCTCCGCCACATTGTTCTCAACACCAATATGCTGATTAACTTTACTATTATGCACAAAGCAACATGGTCTCTAGGAAAAGGTGCCAATTCAACAGCACACTGATGTGTTTCAGAACCGCAGACAGATACCGCTATCCAATGCGGGAGAAGGCTCATTTGTTATAAAATAATATAATTTTTATTAGTGTTGCACAACTGTTCTTACATAATATAACCATATACAATTTCAGTAGGACTTAGTGATGGACTGTTCCATCCCCACGGCCTCCACAATGGATCAGTCCACTCAGACAGGAGCCAATCAGACAGGTGTCTTAGTAATGGACTGTTCCATCCCCACGGCCTCCACAATGGATCAGTCCACTCAGACAGGCACCAATCAGACAGGTGTCTTGGTGATGGACTGTTCCATCCCCACAGCCTCCACAATGGATCAGTCCACTCAGACAGGCACCAATCAGACAGGTGTCTTGTACCCCATGATTATTATTAAAAAATGTGCTACTAAAGAAATCTCGGTCAACCAACAACCTGTCGACCAATGAATCGACCAGTCGACTAAATGGGGTCGGCCTTAAGTTTGAAGTAAGTTGCTAACTGGCATTAGCACAATTGCTAACTGGTGTTAACGTAATGACTGGAAGTCTATGGTAACTGCTAGCATGCTAGTAGATACCATAGACTTCCAGTCTTTGTGCTAACACTAGTTAGCATTGGATCGTAAAACTAAATCCAACTTCCTTCATACTGGATGCAGAGACATATAAATGGTATCCATGAGTTCATCTGACTGAGGAAGTAGATAAAGGACTTCCAAAATCCCAAAGTATCCCTTTAAATTCGAACCATAAGATCACTGACAATATAGTCGTCAAACATTGACGCTTAATCTCAGAGCTTTCAGGAGCCTCTTTAGGATAGGGAGCTGTCAAAACGGATATTGTTGGAGAGGAATTGTAGAAAATTCCTTACATACAACCCAGAGACCACAAGATGTACGAGGACTCTGAATTCCCGAGCAGCATTCTGAATGACATAGTACACACACAAACGCAATAGCACATACACAGCGCAAACACACACGCATACAGAGAGAGAGGAGCAGACGGGCTTCATAGATCCTTCAGCCCTATCCTCTTGCCCTGCTCCAGACAAAACGGAACTTCACCACATCCCTCTAGAGATCTTTGACTTCCACAGAATTCCAATCAGGAAACGAGTGACGTGGGATGGTTCAAGGAGTTTCCGAGCATCGCTGCTATTCGCTAGTCATTGGTATGAGTCACAGAACCGGCCCTTTAAAATGCCATTCAACTCAATTATTCACACTCCACAGCAGGCAACAAGCACCATGCCTGCCAATGTTTTGCTTGTATTGTGCAACCAATTAAATGTACTCTGCATAATATAGCTGTTAATGGAAGGCATGGGCTGTTACTCGAAATTAAAATAACTTTGTATACAGCTGTATTGTGGCTTGACCATCTGTAATGTTAGGTTAAATCTCTGAACGTGATCAATCAGGAAGTATCTCAACTCTCTCTAAACCAGCAGAAGACAGATCAAAATATCAATAAGTAAAGATAATCTAGCATAAACAAAAACAAACAATTGACTTGATGTTAACATTCCCAGGAACTGAAATGGGCCTACTGCAGGGAGCCAGTGATACACACACACAGTGCTGCAGTCTTTGGATAGTAGGAGTGTGAACTGTCACCCCCCCACAAAGACTCCTCTGTGTTGGTCTGGAGAAAACACAAACACGACCCCTTTGCTCCCCATAAAGTACCAGAGCTGGAGGACTGGAGGTGGGGGGGGGGGGGTTGCGTCCAGAGAGGTGGACCCTGCTCATAAATAAAAGTTTTAAAAAGTTGTAAGTTTACATACACTTAGGTTGGAGTCATTAAAACTCGTTTTTCAACCACTCCACAAATGTCTTGTTAAGTCAGTTAAGAACACATTCTTATTTTCAATGACGGCCTAGGAACGTTCTGCCTCGTTTAGGGGCAGAACAACAGATTTTTAACCTTGTCAGCTCGGGGGATCAATCTTGCATTGACTACATTGCACTCCACGAGGAGCCTGCCTGTTAGCGAATGCAGTAAGCTAAGGTAAGTTGCTAGCTAGCATTAAACTTATCTTATAAAAAACAATCAATCAATGACTGTCATTGCTCCAATGTGTACTTAACCATAAACATCAATGCCTTTCTTAAAATCAATACACAAGTACATATTTTTAAACCTGCATATTTAGCTAAAAGAAATACAGGTTAGCAGGCAATATTAACCAGGTGAAATTGTGTCACTTCTCTTGCGTTCATTGCACGCAGAGTCAGGGTATATGCAACAGTTTGGGCCGCCTGGCTCTTTGCGAACTAATTTGCCAGAACTTTACGTAATTATGACAACATTGAAGGTTGTGCAATGTAACAGGAATATTTAGACTCATGGATGCCACCCGTTAGATAAAATACAGAACGGAATAAATGTTTTGTTTTCGAGGTGATAGTTTCCGGATTAGTCAAATGTATATGGTTTAGAGAGAAATAGTCGACACGTTATAATTCCTGTAATAACTTGCGGCTGAATTTGAAAGGGGTTCCTTCGTTATTTTACCGTTCATGTCTTCCATAGGGAGAACCTTCCAGAAGGACAACCATCTCTGCAGCACTCCACCAAATCAGGCCTTTATGGTAGAGTGGCCAGACGGAAGCCACTCCTCAGTAAAAGTCACATGACAGCCCAAGATTGAATTCTTTGGCCTGAATGCCAAGTGTCACGTCTGGAGGGAACCTGGCACCATCCCTACGGTGAAGCATGGTGGTGTCAGCATCATGATGTGGGGATGTTTTTCAGCGGCAGGGACTGGGAGACTAGTCAGGATCAAGGTGAAAGTTGAACGGCGCAAAGTAAAGAGAGATCCTTGATGAAAACCTTCCACAGAGCGCTCAGGATCTCAGACTGGGGCGAAGGTTCACCTTCGGTCGGTCGGTCGGTCGGTCGGTCGGTCGGTCGGTCGGTAGGTAGGTAGAGAGGTAGAGAGGTAGAGAGGTAGAGAGGGAGGGTTGGATGGGAGGGAGGGAGGGAGGGAGGGAGGTCTGTCTGTCTGTCTGTCTGTCAAGCCTGTGGAGTGGAGAGATTTAAAATCAGTAATCTAGAAGATCTGGTTAAAAAAATTATAATATTTGTTTTCATCCAAAATACTTTATCTGTGCTTGACTGAATGGAATAGTCACAAAAGTGCAAACCTCGCCCATCTGATTCTCCATACACGCTCAATAATATGCTAAAAGATTTCGTAAAAGAACAAATAGGCCACTATGTGAACCCACTAGGTCTGTAATCCAGGTATGTAGGACACTGAGGACTGTAACTGGCCAACTCATCCATCATCCTGACCTAGCTAGTACCAACAACCCAGACAGCTCAACCCAGCCCAGAAGACACTGTTAAACAAGGCCAAGGTTTGGGAACAACACCAACGAAGAAGAAGAAGAAGGGTTTAATCTTTCTACCTTCTTTTTTAACACAATCTGGGCCAGCCCAGACCCAATTATTTCACTTAGTCTCCAGGTTGCCATGGTTACAGCCTACACCTCTTGTGATTTCACCATCTTGTGTTTTAGAAAGTGAAATTCACCGCCCCAGCCAGCCAGCCATGTGGTGGAGGAGGAAGCTTCTCTCATCCCCCTCCATGCTGCTGGGCTGGGATTCAGGCACCTGGGGTCTCTGCACTGTCTGTCTGCCTGTCTAAATCTCTGCCTGTCTAAATCTCTCTAAAAAAGATCAGAACTAAAGTTTCCTAAACAAACAACAACTTGGCTATTCCCATTATGCCATCAAGATCAATCTATTCAGCTCTAACATTTGGAACACTGGACGCTACACTGTGAAAGCAGCCTGTGGGCTCTAGATGGAGCCCGTTTTGGTAAGGCTCTGAACAACAGGGGCACGGGAGGAACAACTCAAAAAAGGGACCATCACACTCTCCCAGAAGCTTGGCTGGCTTGTAAAACCTTAGAATTCAAACAAACAAAAAGGTGTGATGGGGACGCACTCAAAAAGATGTCGCATAAAGCTTACTTAATTTCCCCATTTTTGTATTAATTTCACTGCATCAGGGACAGGTTACACAGACGTTTTGGCTTTGCAGCCTTCTTCAGTTTGTAGCTACAAATCGTTTTAATTCAAAACAGCATCTATAGGGAACACAGGTGAGCAACCGATGAGTAGCAGGTGCTTCTAATTAGGGTTGCCACTCATCTGCCAATCAGAGATGTGGCTTCTCTGGTCTACCTTTATACAATTTAGTCACAAAGAAATACAGAATTACATCATTCATTCATGTCATCACACAGCATACGAGTCGTTCATGATTTGAAATGCAATCAAGCGTCTTAGTTTTAAAATAAGACAGCAAAGCAGCACTTGAGAAATGCAGAATTATAGGGTATGGGAATATCGGCCCTGAACCATTCATGAATCAATTGCCTTAATGTATCCAAGTGAGCAGACACCTATCTCAATTCATGAGCTAGCTTACCACAAAGGACATCAGGCTCAGCAGTTGATAAATATGTGGGGCTAACTCATAAATGATATGCAAACTGATATGGACAGTGCTGTTGTATAAGTCTAAATTTGGCCAATAGGAAGGTGGTGAAAACCGTGTGGGGATACAGAATTTAATTTATATATCCACGTCTTCTCTTAGGAGTAATTTGTTGCCAGAATTTTTCCAACGCATCGCAATTCAATAATAGAATGATTTTGTTCTAAAAACTGTCTCGCAACTGGCGAGGTGATATCTTCACGTCTGATAGTGGATTTATGTTCTCCAAGGCGTACTTTCAAGGCGCGGGATGTTTTTCCAATATAAATCTTATTACAACACTGTAGCATATAAATAAGTCCTTTAGTAGCGCAAGTTGTACATGAATAATACATGAATTTAGAACATTTCCGTATGGTGCTCCATGATCTACATCCTTCAATGAAGGCCTCCTTTCTCTCTGACATCTGACTCAACCAATATGTTTGATGGAATTTTCTGGATCGTTTATAGGTGAATAAAAGGTGGATTCTGGGAGGCAGAATTTAAAGAGGAGTCTGATGATAGTATATGCCAGTGTTTATTGACAATAGACTTGATGCCATTACAGCTATCATTGAAATGAAGTATATAGTTTACAGAAAACTGTTTATTCTTAAGTAACTGGCTTCTGTTCAAGGTTTTAACTTGTTCTTTAGCTTTATCAAGACAGGTATCGGGGAATCCTCTCTAGCGGGAAACGCTCAAGGAGATCATTTGATTGTCTATCATCTGTGTCACAGATGCAACGCAGTCTATGAAGTTGGCTGACTGGTAAACTCTTTGTACAGGGAGAGGGTGATAACTATCAGATGTCAGTATTTTTATCTGTAGGTTTTCTGTGAACTGTAGTACTTAACAAGTACATCTAAGAAATACAATGGTGTAAAGTACTTAAGTAAAAATACTTTAAAGTATTGCTTAAGTCGTTTTTGGGGGTATCTGTACTTTACTAATTTATATTTTTGACTACTTTTACTTCACTACATTCCTAAAGAAAATAATGTACTTGTTACTCCATACATTTTCCATGACACCCGAAAGTACTCGTTGCATTTTAAATGCTTAGCAGGACAGATAATGGTTAAATTTAAACACTTCTCAAGAGAACATCCCTGGTCATCCCTACTGCCTCTGATCTGGCGGACTCGCTAAACACAAATTCTTTGTTTGTAAAAGACGTCTTAGTGTTGGAGTGTGCCCCTGGTTATCAGTAAATAAATAAAAATCTACAAAATTGTGCCGTCTGGTTTGCTTAATATACACTGCTCAAAAAAATAAAGGGAACACTTAAACAACACAATGTAACTCCAAGTCAATCACACTTCTGTGAAATCAAACTGTCCACTTAGGAAGCAACACTGATTGACAATAAATTTCACATGCTGTTGTGCAAATGGAATAGACAAAAGGTGGAAATTATAGGCAATTAGCAAGACACCCCCAATAAAGGAGTGATTCTGCAGGTGGTGACCACAGACCACTTCTCAGTTCCTATGCTTCCTGGCTGATGTTTTGGTCACTTTTGAATGCTGGCGGTGCTTTCACTCTAGTGGTAGCATGAGACGGAGTCTACAACCCACACAAGTGGCTCAGGTAGTGCAGCTCATCCAGGATGGCACATCAATGCGAGCTGTGGCAAGAAGGTTTGCTGTGTCTGTCAGCGTAGTGTCCAGAGCATGGAGGCGCTACCAGGAGACAGGCCAGTACATCAGGAGACGTGGAGGAGGCCGTAAGAGAGCAACAACCCAGCAGCAGGACCGCTACCTCCGCCTTTGTGCAAGGAGGAGCACTGCCAGAGCCCTGCAAAATGACCTCCAGCAGGCCACAAATGTGCATGTGTCAGCATATGGTCTCACAAGGGCTCTGAGGATCTCATCTCGGTACCTAATGGCAGTCAGGCTACCTCTGGCGAGCACATGGAGGGCTGTGCAGCCCCCCAAAGAAATGCCACCCCACACCATGACTGACCCACCGCCAAACCGGTCATTTTTTATTTATTTTGCGCCCAGCAATTCAGCGGTTGTTTAAGAAAATGATCCCGCTAAAGGGATCCGTAGCGCAGAGAAGTTAAACAAATGCAAATACAGCTACTTTGCTGTTATTCTGGCTGCACTGTCTGAAGTGACTGAAAGTTAGCCGTAGTTGGCTAGCTAGCAAACAAGGGATAAGAACGTTGCCAGCCGGTATGGCAATAGAACATTAAGACTGAATGACTATTAGTGAAGAAGATTGGCTAGTCACTCTAAATGTCTCACTGCTATACACCAATATTCCAGAATGATGGAGGTCCTCAAATTCTTCCTCTCCAAACACTTAAGTGGTTGGGCCTAGCAACACACGTGCCAATATATCTTCCAAACACCGGCTTCTCGGGCATTATCACTTTAATATAGTGGTTCCAATATTTAACAAGATTCTCTGGTCTGATGAAACCAAGATTGAACACTTGAGCCTGAATGCCAAGCGTCACATCTGGAGGGCACCTGGCACCATCCCTACGGTGAAGCATGGTGGTGGCAGCATCATGCTGTGGGGATGTTTTTCAGTGGCAGGGACTGGGAGACTAGCCAGGATTGAGAGAAAGATGAACAGAGCAAAGTACAGAGAGATCTTTGATGAAAACCTACTCCAGAGCACTCAGGACCTCAGACTGGGGCGAAGATTCACCTTCCAACAGGACAACAACCCTAAGCACACAGCCAAGACAATGCAGGAGTGGCTTCGGGACAAGTCTCAATGTCCTTGAGTGGCTCAGCCAGAGCCTAGACTTGAACCCGATTGAACATCTCTGGAGACACCTGAAAATAGCTGTGCAGAGACGCTCCTCATCCAACCTGACAGAGCCGGAGAGGATCTGCAGAGAAGAATGGGAGAAACTCAACAAATAGAGGTGTGACAAGCTTGTAGCCTCATACCCAAGAAGACTTGATGCTGTAAGCGCTGCCAAAGGTGCTTCAACAAAGTACTGAGTAAAGGGTCTGAATACTTATGTAAATCAGTTGGGGGTTTTTCACGAACGGGCATTCGATCAGCAGACAGCACTCTGACTGATGGCAGACAGGAAGAGGTGATGGTTACTTTTCTCTGGTCGTTTAAGCAAGTTAAAATGCAAGATTAACTTCAAGCAAAACATTAGGAAATGTAGCTGGTTACATTATTTTTTATGTTAAACATAAGAAATCTGATGGCCATGCATCGTATTTGCAAAAAATACCTTGCTCTTTCATTGTAAGCCAATTTACTTATGTATGGCTGCTAGCAAATTAGCACTGCACTGCACTTTCGCCAAATATATTTTATGGCGAATGTTTTGCATTAATTTATTTTGTGTGATTAAAACTAGATTTGCAAGCCCATTATCACTTTACTGAAGCAAAAAAACAGTGTTGCCTTTCAATATAAAAACGCAGATGAAATTGTTTAAAATGCAAATTTTGGGATGTCAGCGTTTTGAAAATGAAGATTTCAGAAAGCTAACGTGACCCCTTACATTACTGAACCAGTCAGACTAAAACATTTACTGTTCTGTTCTGTTTAAATCGTCTAATGTGTATCCAATTCTGACTGGATCAAGCTATGAAACACTGTAGTAAACCAAGGTCTATGCTGTGACTAATGGTCACTTACCCTAAGTCAAGAGAAAAATGCATGTTGTTTTAAAAATGAATCTTAAATAGCTTAATATTAAAACGGATGCATTTTGGTGGATAGTCTAACTTACTATAATATTTTGGTTTAATTCATTAATTTACCATCTGGATTAACCTGCTCAGGTCAGGTTCAGATATCATGGTAGCCTGAAATAGGCAGCAGGCAGGGTTCTGGAGGTCAGACATAGTAGGAGCTGACTACGGCATAACCTGACCATCTGGTCCTGGAGAAATTCAACCCAGAGAGCGAGAGGGAGGTAAGAGACACCAAGAGAGAGAGAAAATACCACTGTGCCATCACAGCAGATATATTTCTGACCTGTTGCCACAAGAAAAGGGCAACCAGTGAAGAAAAAACACCATCGTAAATACAACCCATATTTATGTTTATTTATTTTCCCTTTTGTACTTTAATTTAACTATTTGCACATCCTTACAACACTGTTCATAGCCAAAATATGACATCTGAAATGTCTTTATTCCACTGAACCTTCTGTGAGTGTAATGTTTACTGTTCATTTTTATTGTTTATTATCTATTTCACTTGCTTTGGCAATCTAAACATATGTTTCCCATGGCAATCTCAGCTTCCCTATCAATCTAAACATATGTTTCCCATGGCAATCTCAGCTTCCCTATCAATCTAAACATACGTTTCCCATGGCAATCTCAGCTTCCCTATCAATCTAAACATATGTTTCCCATGGCAATCTCAGCTTCCCTATCAATCTAAACATATGTTTCCCATGGCAATCTCAGCTTCCCTATCAATCTAAACATACGTTTCCCATGGCAATCTCAGCTTCCCTATCAATCTAAACATACGTTTCCCATGGCAATCTCAGCTTCCCTATCAATCTAAACATACGTTTCCCATGGCAATCTCAGCTTCCCTATCAATCTAAACATATGTTTCCCATGGCAATCTCAGCTTCCCTATCAATCTAAACATATGTTTCCCATGGCAATCTCAGCTTCCCTATCAATCTAAACATACGTTTCCCATGGCAATCTCAGCTTCCCTATCAATCTAAACATATGTTTCCCATGGCAATCTCAGCTTCCCTATCAATCTAAACATACGTTTCCCATGGCAATCTCAGCTTCCCTATCAATCTAAACATATGTTTCCCATGGCAATCTCAGCTTCCCTATCAATCTAAACATATGTTTCCCATGGCAATCTCAGCTTCCCTATCAATCTAAACATATGTTTCCCATGGCAATCTCAGCTTCCCTATCAATCTAAACATACGTTTCCCATGGCAATCTCAGCTTCCCTATCAATCTAAACATATGTTTCCCATGGCAATCTCAGCTTCCCTATCAATCTAAACATACGTTTCCCATGGCAATCTCAGCTTCCCTATCAATCTAAACATATGTTTCCCATGGCAATCTCAGGTTCCCTATCAATCTAAACATATGTTTCCCATGGCAATCTCAGGTTCCCTATCAATCTAAACATATGTTTCCCATGGCAATCTCAGCTTCCCTATCAATCTAAACATATGTTTCCCATGGCAATCTCAGCTTCCCTATCAAATCAAAAAATGTCACGCAGACAACCTTTTGATCATGTATATGTTTTTGCTGTTTGTTCTTTGTTCTTTGTTCTTTGTTCTTTGTTCTAGAGCCAAAGAGATTGGAGAAGTGGTTTATCCACACATCTCCGTTTTAGATAGATAACTATGTGTTTGTTTAGTGTGTTGGAATTTTACATTTAGCGGAGTTCTGACGTGCTGTTCATTATTTTTCCGTAGTGTATTTCTGTATTGTTTTAGTGATTCACCATAGTGAAGTCTCAGGTTTTCAGGTTCTCTATATTATTGGTTGGATAGATTTCTCAATTCCTTTCTTAGGTTTTGAATGCAAAAACCTAAGAAGGAAATAGAAAATAAACAGCAAAAACATACAGTGGGGAGAACAAGTATTTGATACACTGCCGATTTTGCAGGTTTTCCTACTTACAAAGCATGTAGACGTCTGTAATTGTTATCATAGGTACACTTCAACTGTGAGAGACGGAATCAAAAACCCAGAAAATCACATTGTATGATTTTTAAGTAATTAATTTTGCATTTTATTGCATGACATAAGTATTTGATACATCAGAAAAGCCGAACTTAATATTTGGTACAGAAACCTTTGTTTGCAATTAGAGATCATACGTTTCCTGTAGTTCTTGACCAGGTTTGCACACACTGCAGCAGAGATTTTGGCCCACTCCTCCAGACAGACCTTCTCCAGATCCTTCAGGTTTCGGGGCTGTCGCTGGCCAATACGGACTTTCAGCTCCCTCCAAAGATTTTCTATTGGGTTCAGGTCTGGAGACTGGCTAGGCCACTCCAGGACCTTGAGATGCTTCTTACGGAGCCACTCCTTAGTTGCCCTGGCTGTGTGTTTCGGGTCGTTGTCATGCTGGAAGACCCAGCCACGACCCATCTTCAATGCTCTTACTGAGGGAAGGAGGTTGTTGGCCAAGATCTCGCGATACATGGCCCCATCCATCCTCCCCTCAATACGGTGTAGTCGTCCTGTCCCCTTTGCAGAAAAGCCTCCCCAAAGAATGATGTTTCCACCTCCATGCTTCACGGTTGGGATGGTGTTCTTGGGGTTGTACTCATCCTTCTTCTTCCTCCAAACACGGTGAGTGGAATTTAGACCAAAAAGCTCTATTTTTGTCTCATCAGACCACATGACCTTCTCCCATTCCTCCTCTGGATCATCCAGATGGTCATTGGCAAACTTCAGACGGGCCTGGACATGCGCTGGCTTGAGCAGGGGGACCTTGCGTGCGCTGCAGGATTTTAATTCATGACGGCGTAGTGTGTTAATAATGGTTTTCTTTGAGACTGTGGTCCCAGCTCTCTTCAGGTCATTGACCAGGTCCTGCCGTGTAGTTCTGGGCTGATCCCTCACCTTTCTCATGATCATTGATGCCCCACGAGGTGAGATCTTGCATGGAGCCCCAGACCGAGGGTGATTGACCGTCATCTTGAACTTCTTCCATTTTCTAATAATTGCGCCAACAGTTGTTGCCTTCTCACCAAGCTGCTTGCCTATTGTTCTGTAGCCCATCCCAGCCTTGTGCAGGTCTACAATTTTATCCCTGATGTCCTTACACAGCTCTCTGGTCTTGGCCATTGTGGAGAGGTTGGAGTCTGTTTGATTGAGTGTGTGGACAGGTGTCTTTTATACAGGTAACGAGTTCAAACAGGTGCAGTTAATACAGGTAATGAGTGGAGAACAGGAGGGCTTCTTAAAGAAAAACTAACAGGTCTGTGAGAGACGGAATTCTTACTGGTTGGTAGGTGATCAAATACTTATGTCATGCAATAAAATGCAAATTAATTACTTAAAAATCATACAATGTGATTTTCTGGATTCCGCCTCTCACAGTTGAAGTGTACCTATGATAAAAATGACAGACGTCTACATGCTTTGTAAGTAGGAAAACCTGCAAAATCGGCAATGTATCAAATACTTGTTCTCCCCACTGTATATACACGACCAAATACAAATCTTACAATCGACTATTACAGACTGCCAGAACCCACTGGATTCTCCAATTACATTGACTTAACTACAGAACAAAATACAAATCCTCTAATCCAAAAAGTCCTGTGGTGTTGATGGTATCCTAAGTGAAATGATAAAAAATACAGACCACAAATTCCAATTGGGTATACTTAAACTTTTTAACATCACCCTCAGCTCTGGCATCTTCCCCAATATTTTGAACCAAGGACTAAACACCCAAAACATACAACCCTATAAAATACATGTAGACAAACAAAAAGTGTGAGGTAAAAATTATCCAGAAATACACATTTCTTTCCACGGGCCGTGGGGTGAGACAGGGATGCAGCTTGAGCCCCACCCTCTTCAACATATAAATCAATGAATTGGCGAGGGCACTAGAAAAGTCTGCAGCACCCGGCCTCACCTTACTAGAATCTGAAGTCAAATCTCTACTGTTTGCTGATGATCTGATGCTTCTGTACCCAACCAAGGAGGGCCTACAGCAACACCTAGATCTTCTGCACAGATTCTGGTTGGACCTGGGCCCTGAGTAACTCTCAGTAATACAAAATAATAGTGTTACAAAAATACAAATACAAATTCCATCTAGACACCGTTGCTCTAGAGCACACTAAAAACTAGACGAAACTCGGCCTAAACATCAGCGCCACAGGTAACTTCCACAAAGCTGTGAACGATCTGAGAGACGAGGTAAGAAGGGTCTTCTATGCCATCAAAAGGAACATAAAATTCAACATAACAATTAGGATTCAGCTAAAAATACTTGAATCAGTTATAGAACCCATTGCCCCTTTATGGTTGTGAGGTCTGGAGACCGCTCACCAATCAAGAATTCACAAAATGGGACAAACACTAAATTGAGACTCCGCATGCAGAATTCTGCAAAAATATCCTCGGTTTACAATGTAAACACCAAATAATGGATGTAGAGCAGAATTAGGCCAATACCCGCTAATTATCCAAATCCAGAAAAGAGCCATTAAATTCTACAACCTCCTAGAAGGAATCCATCACTTACAGAGAGATGAACCTGGAGAAGAGTCTCCTAAGCAAGCTGGTCCTGGGGCTCTGTTCACAAACACAAACAGACCCTAAAGAGCCCCAGGACAGCAACACAATTAGACCCAACCAAATCATGAGAAAACAAAAAGATGTCAGTGTAATGTTTACTGTTCATTAGTTATTGTTAATTTCACTTTTGTTTATGATCTATTTCTCTTGCTTTGGCAATGTTAACATATGTTCCCCATGCCAATAAAGCCCTTCGAATTTAACTGAAAATTTAGAGAAGATTGAATTGGAGAGAGAGATAGAGGTGAGAGACACCCTCTCTGATTATTTATCTATTTATCTATTTAACTTGCTTTAGCAATGTAAACATATATGTTTCCCATGCCAGTACACCCCTTTGAATTTAAATGAATTAAGAGAGAGCGAGCTAGCTAATTGGTTTAACCTACTACTACTCCAGGACAACAACAGGTGACTCCAGGTAAAGAGATTAACAGGGACTAGCACTAAACAAAGTGAGGTTTATGTAATCTAGCGCATTCTGAGTATAGCCCCAATGATGTATATAAACCCTGGATTGCTGACGCTATGTATTGGCCATTGAGAGGCTTTGATGCCACCGGTCGGCCATATTGGCACTCCCCATAAGTAGCAGTCCTCCATAGGAATGAATGGAATTCTATAGTATTTCATTTAAATGTTTCAAGAACAAATTTACATGTTTGCAAGTATTTGTTTATTGTATTGGGGATGGTAACAATAGTAATCTAAAAAAATATATACTTTTAAGGAAAATACATATATACAGTACCAGTCAAAAATTTGGACACACCTACTCATTCAAGGGTATTTCTTTATTTTGACCATTGTAGAATAATAGTGAAGACATCAAAACTATGAAATAACACATATAGAATCATGTAGTAACCAAAAAAGTGTTCATCAAATCAAAATATATTTTATATCTGAGATTCTTCATAGTAGCCACCATTTGGTGTTTGTCCCATTTTGTGAATTGTTGATTGGTGAGCGGACCCCAGACCTCACAACCATAAAGGACAATGGGTTCTATAACTGTTTCAAGTATTTTTAGTTGGATCCTAATTGTTATGTTGAATGTTATGTTCCTTTTGATGGCATAGAAGACCCTTCTTACCTTCTCTCAGATCGTTCACAGCTATGTGGAAATTAGCTGTGGCCCTGATGTTTAGGCCGAGGTACGTATACTTTTTTGTGTGCTTGAGGGCAACGGTGTCTAGATGGAATTTGTATTTGTGGGGCTTGACAGCTTTGCACACTCCTAGCTGAGAAAAGAGACTAACAGATAATCACAACATTGCACTAACCAGGCAACTCTATTCACAGAACCAGCCTGGTGAAGACCTAAGGATCAAAATATTGTCAATAAATCACATAAGATCATAGATTGCAGTGTGCCAAGTCTTTTTAACGTTGCAGCGCGATCCAGAGCTGTGCCAGTCACCCCACCTGGCCTGCAGAACCTGGCCTGCAGAACCTGGCCTGCAGAACCTGGCCTGCAGAACCTGGCCTGCAGAACCTGGCCTGCAGAACCTGGCCTGCAGAACCTGGCCTGCAGAACCTGGCCCCATAAAGCATCTCAGAGTAGCAGTGTTGATCTAAGATCAGCTCCCCTCTGTCCATATAATCGTAATCATTATGATCTAAACTGATCCTACACCAGCACTCCTACTCTGAGACACTTCGTGAATACAGGCCTTGGAATGGAGGGTTAAATCTGTTTTTGTTCTGAGATGACCCTACTCTATATTAAAAAAACAGTTCCATTTCAGATAGAGATAACAAACTAAACGCTATATGAGGAACGGGAGACAGGAAAACAACTGCAACATTTACCTATGGTAAGTAGAACTGACAAGAGAACATCTAAATGATGTGAGTTAAATTGTCTCTTACATGATAACATCCCTGTTTTCCAGTAGTCTAGATATGACTACAATACCCTGGAGACTAAGTGCATGATATAATACTGGTGCCACAGGAGACACAGAAGCAGGCTTTGCCAATTCAACTCTGATCGGCTGTATTAGGGTGGGTGAAGCCAGAGCCAAGGAAACAGACGCAGATACACTACATGGCCATATGTACGTATATGCTCGTCGAACATCTCACTCCAAAATAATGGGCCTTAATATGGAGTTGATCCCCTTTTGCTGCTATAACAGCCTCCACTCTTCTGGGAAGGCTTTCCACTAGATGTCGGAACATTGCTGCTATATAACAGCCTCCACTCTTCTGGGAAGGCTTTCCACTAGATGTCGGAACATTGCTGCTATATAACAGCCTCCACTCTTCTGGGAAGGCTTTCCACTAGATGTCGGAACATTGCTGCTATATAACAGCCTCCACTCTTCTGGGAAGGCTTTCCACTAGATGTCGGAACATTGCTGCTATATAACAGCCTCCACTCTTCTGGGAAGGCTTTCCACTAGATGTTGGAACATTGCTGCTATATAACAGCCTCCACTCTTCTGGGAAGGCTTTCCACTAGATGTCGGAACATTGCTGCTATATAACAGCCTCCACTCTTCTGGGAAGGCTTTCCACTAGATGTCGGAACATTGCTGCTATATAACAGCCTCCACTCTTCTGGGAAGGCTTTCCACTAGATGTTGGAACATTGCTGCAGGGACTTTTTTCCATTCAGCCACAAGAGCATTACTGAGGTTGGGCACTGATGTTGGGCGGTTAGGCCTGGCTCTCAGTCGGCGTTCCAATCCACCCCAAAGGTGTTCGATGGGATTTAGGTCAGGGCTCTGTGCAGGCCAGTCAAATTCTTCCACACCGATCTCAACAAACCATTTCTGTATGGACCTCGCTCTGTGCACGGGGGCATCGTCATGCTGAAACAGGAAAGGGCCATGCCCAAACTGTTGTCACAAAGTTGGAAGTACAGAATTGTCTAGAATATAATTGCATGCTGTAGTGTTAAGATTTCCCTTCACTTGAACTAAGGGGCCTAGACCGAACCATGAAAAACAGCCACAGACCATTATTCCTCCTCCACCAAACTTTACAGTTGGCACTATGCATTCAGGCAGGTAGCGTCCTCCTGTCATCCGCCAAACCCAGAATCGTTCGTCGGACTGCCAGATGGTGAAGCGTGATTCATCATTCCAGAGAGCGCGTTTCCACTGCTCCAGAGTCCAATGGCAGCGAGCTTTACACCACACCAGCCAACACTTGGCATTGAGCATGGTGATCTAAGGCTTGTGTGTGGCTGCTCGGCCATGGAAAACCATTTCATGAAGCTCCTGACAAACAGTTCTTGTGCTGACGTTGCTTCCAGGGGCAGTTTGGAACTTGGTAGTGAGTGTTGCAACCAAGGACAGATGATTTTAACGCGCAACGCTCTTCAGCACTTGGCAATCCTGTTCTGTGAGCTTGTGTGTCCTACCACTTCGTGGCTGAGCCGTTGTTGCTCTTAGACGTTTCCACTTCACAATAACAGCACTTCCAGTTGAACGGGGCAGCTCTAGCAGGGCAGAATTTTGACGAACTGACATGTAGGAAAGGTGGTATCCAATGACGGTGCCACGTTGAAAGTCACTGAGCTCTTCAGTAAGGCCATTCTACTGCCAATGTTTGTCTATGGAGGTTGAGATTTATGGGGAGGCCGGCCCCCAGTCGTGGACCGAAGTTGGTAGAAAGCCTCCCGGCAGCTTGTGGCTAATGAAGATTGGATGCAGGTGAGCAAGTTGGCATGGTCACAGCTCTATGTCCATGTATGGAGTTCCTTGCTAATAGGCCACGTTCCAAAATGGGTGTCTGGTACCGTATATGGAGTTTCTGCTCCAGGGATGTGTTTCAATATGAGTGGCTGTACCCATGTATGGAGTTCCTGCTTCGGGCCAATATGAAAAGGATGTGTCCATATAAGGATTTGTGGCTGTGGCTGCATTCCAATATAGTACCAACATTCGATTTGGACCAAACATATTCCTACCAATCCCCAAAAAGTATCAAAAGCCACACAGACCCCCCACACCAATCCAACAACCAGTATATAATATCAGTTCCCTATGACAAGCCGTAAGAAGCTGCGGCTTGGAGTATTGCGTTTCCATACTATGTAATGCATTCCCTGTGAATCTGGTGATGTTTTGTTTCCCCGGTTCAGAGAAATTAGTAATGACATCACTTGCATTATTCACCATGAAGTAGTACAAAAGTACCTGGTTTTGACCACTAGATGTCGCTGTTCCTGCAATACCGCCACAATCTTTTATCCATTTTGCTGGTCTCTTGTGTTTATTAAATCAATCACAACAATTCCTTTGCAACTTTAGGTAGAAAAACAATACATTCAGCTCATGATGAAAATAAACCTCACAATTTAAGCCAGTCTTCCATGAAAGTAATTCAGTTTGTCCTTTTACGCTTAATCTGTGCCCAGGAAATGGCCCCCTTGTTGTGTGGTCTGGATTAGTTACTGTTAGACCATTCATGGTGAACAAGCAAACCACCAGCATGGCACACACCACTTTGAGCTGGAAGCAGTATGCATTTTGAAAACATATACTTCATTGTTTGAAACCTGAACGTTTGACTACATATTACGGCATGTTTTTCTTTCCTGCCTTCAAAGGAGCCAAAGTCAGACCGTATCCATGGAGGCAATTATTTTATATACATTTTCTTGCCCAGTAGCTAAAGGCATAATCTTAGTCATATTAGCAACCCATGCTAGTTGTTGCATATTAGATCTCCCATCTAATATACATTTCTAACGGATATTTTCAACTCTGTCACATGAAACCACTCACATGTGCAGTGCACTTTTGACAACAGTGTTTTCCCGCTAACTGCATTACGGAACTAACGTTCACGCGTAGCCTACTGCCTTGTGCAGGTGAAGAAGTAATACTTTATCAACATTAAGATAAAATGCTCTGATCCGTTGCATCAGACTCATTCATTTATTTTATGTAGCCCAGGCCAACTGGTTGTATGAATTTGGGATATATCGTCTCACAACTGTCACAGAGTGTGTTTGGAATAGGCTTTTTCTTTTCTCAACAAGCTGACCAATCAACTTTTTAACTATGGGGGATAGTAGATTGACAGGCTAGTGATTTAGCTGTTCGTTACTCATCTTGTTGGCTGAGGAAAAGTAAAATGTGGACAGGTGTTTTAACATCTTCAAAGTGCAGATCAGAATTCAGTAAGAAGGATCGCAGATCCTTGACTTGCATGTTCTGGTAATATGAATTACCATAATCTACACCCTAATCAGCTTACGCACCCAATGCATATGGGTCTGGCAAATGTCTAGGAAATTAAAATGCAAATGTCCGGCGCCACATTTTCCTAATTGACACCCTGGTGTGTATGTGTGTGTCTCACCATCTGAATCAACACACAAGGTGAGCGAGTACACACACACACACACACACACCTTGACAAACCACACACACACACAAAGCAAACACACCTTGAGACACCTGGCTGCATATTTTCCTCTGTCCTCAGGCATCTCAGCTCACCTTGGCCTGTCCTAGAAACATCCCCAGCACCAGGTTTCACCGTACACACCTCCCCTGACGACCCGTCGCCATACGCACCTCCCCTGACCCTCCCGTCATGGCATTAAGCCTAATTCCCACCTTACAAAATACACAACAAAAGAACTACAATTAGCTACGGAAATTTGACGATCCTGCATTTCGTTCTCAATGTATAAATTGGTCTATACTTGCTCCAGGGGGAAAGAGGGAGGGAGCATGATCCGTGCTCCGTTGGCTGGCACAGGGTCAAATCCTGAGGATTTATGGAAGTGAGAAATGAGGGATGGATATGCAGCTGGAGGTTTCCTCGGAAGAGCCTGGGATACTTCCAATTACACACCAGCCTTAAGGGCTTATAGTGCTGCTATTGCTGCTGGCTGCTGTGCTGCGAGGAGTGATCCCTGGAAGGAATGGGGTTTTGGGGTTAGGGAAAATATGATTTTCAATGGGAATCAATTGTTTGGTCCCCACAAGGATAGTAAAACAAATGTGTGTGCGTGCGTGCGTGCGTGCGTGCGTGCGTGCGTGCGTGCGTGCGTACCAGGAGGGCTTATTTTTTCATTATCAGAATCACATTTCAAAGCCAAAACATGTATACTGAACAAAAATATAAACGTAACATAGAACAATTTCTAAGATTTTACTGAGTTACAGTTCATCGAAGAACCCCCCCCCCCCCTTCTTAAATTATCCCACAGGTGAAGAAGTCAGATGTGGGGGTCCTGGACTCACGTGGTCTGCGGTTGTTGGGCCGGTTGGACGTACTACCAAATTCTCTAAAACGACGTTGGAGGTCGGCTTATGGTGGAGAAATTAACATTCAGTTCTCTGGAAACAGCTCTGTTGGACATTCCTGCAGTCAGCATGCCAATTTGGACACTCACTCAAAATGTTAGACATCTGTGGCATTGTGTTGTGTGACAAAACTGCACATTTTAGAGGGGCCATTTCCTGTCCCCAGCACAAGGGGCACCTGTGTAATGGTCATGCTGTTCAATCAGCTTCTTGATATGTCACACCTGTCACGTGGATGGATTGTCTTGGTAAAGGAGAAATGCTCACTAACAGGGATGTAAACTAATTTGTGCACAACATTTGAGAGAAATAATCTTTTTGGGCGTATGGAACATTTCTGGGATCTTTTATTTCAGGGGGGGGGGGGGGGGGGGGCAACAATTTTAATGTTGCATTTATATTTTTGTTCTGTATAGTGACACCAGGCCAAATAGCCAAATACGTTGTGAGGTAACACAGGTCATTAACCAGATCTAAATACCCTGTTTACCTGTGGACTTGGCAGGGCTTTGGGATGTTTGACATGGAGGCAAGACTATAATACTAAACTCACACAGCTGTCATTTGATAGACATTGGTAGTGATGCAACACGCAAGGCAAGAGAGAGACGACTCCATATGTCCGTCTGCCTTCGTTACTTCCACACTTTGCAAAACGATTTGGATAGATCCTAATTGTCTCGCGTGTACACACACGTACGCGCACGTATGCACAGACACAGTTCAATTTACAGCCCAGACAAAAGAGCTGCCTGCTTCAGTCTGTTTATACAGTAGCTTACAGTTGACACACACAAAAAAGACAAATGATCTTACAACGAGACCGAGAAAACATGAAATAATTCCTTGACAAGATGTTAAGTAGGCAGAGAGCAGAGCAGCGGCCGGTCAGCTGGTGCTTGTCTTCTCAGGGTACGCGTGAGGGATGCTGCCTGTCAGTCACGTGTCTACTGGAGCGACACTGACAGCTAGGCTGTTTCTCCGCCTGAGATCTCTAGAGAAATATGACTGACTTTCCAGCTGCTGTTGAGCCCAGAGGTTCTGGCTAGACTAGACTGGAACCCTGTCTATCCTATTTGCCTTTGACATACACATCAACATGTTCAGAACAACAAGTGTCAGGTTCTGATAGGGGTCCAATAGCCTCGGTGTTGGCAGAATGTAAAGCTTAGGGCCGGGAATTACCAGGGACCTCAATATTATCACGATACCCGGAGTGACAATACAATATGTATTACGATTCGATACTGTGATTTTATTGCGATGTTCCAAACATATTTCTCCCGATATGTCTGCTGCAGAGGGACAAGAGAGAGACATGAGAAAATGAGTTTTGATCAGTCATGGAAATAAAAAGTGCTGAAACAAATTGGCTCCCTACTTAAAAAGAAGATGGAGAACAAGCTATGAAGAGTTTTGGTGCAGGTACAGCCAACTAGCCCAAAAATAATATTCCGATATTGTCAAAATGTTACGATATGTGACCGACCACCTCGATTCGGTCTTATGTAGCAAAATGAAATTGTGTGTTTTTACACTGAATAAAAGTAGAGTCTCAGATCTACAAAAGGGTAAATGATAGACTGCAGTTGATGAACAATTGGAAAGTAATTCTGCTTTGAAAGTGAATAAACTTTTCAGAAAATGGCCCTTGAATGTTTTGGCACACTTACTGGAGAGCTCTTCTTTGTCTACAGCCATTCAGCATCGTTCACAAGCTCTTAAGCCTTAGCCTTGACCATCTCTTTAAGGATTCACATGTGAGACCATGTGCTAAACAGAATGAGTAAGGTAGTGAAGTAAACAACACATTTTAAAGACTAAAAGTGGTGAAAGTAGTAGCCTACAAGGAAAGGAAAAGTCCAGGTAAAAATACACTTTATCCAGTCCTTGGCCTATATGCTAATCTGACTTTGGTGCAGGTCATGTTGTTCTTCACATTACCATCTCTGGTAAACACACACTAATTCATATAAAATTAGCGTTTATTTGTCACATGCACAGGTACAATGAATTAGTTACGTGCATATTTACATAGTAGCAATATCAAAAATAACAAGCGTCCGTAATAAATATGTTATAATCAGACACACTTGTCTAAATTGATGGGTCATGTGAAAGAAATGTTATAACTACCCTCCAGCCACATCTAGCTAAGTGGAGGGCTCTTTATTGTCTAGACATATACAATAGATTACTTTAATCCCACCCAGACACACCTGGCTAACTTGATGGGTCACGTAATCATCTGACAAAGTGGAGTCTTTTGTTTAGACATGTAGCTAGCTAGCTAAACAATGAACCATAATACCAACCCATACAGTACTAGCAATATAAACGGATTGTCATAGCTAGCCACCATGCATGAAATGCTGTAGTATGAATCTGCAGGTGGCTAAAGCTAACCAACTAGGTTCAATGTTAGCTAGCTAGCTAACATTAGGCTATAACTATCAATGAAAATGGACTTCTGAGATACTAATATTACTACACAGATCATACACGTAACATTAGCTAGCGAGCCAGCAAGCTAACGTTCACTAGCTAGCTAACAGTATGCTTTAACTTGCAATGAAAACAACTTACTGACTAAATTAGACATGTGTAATATCTGAAAATGTAGCAAGACTCTTTCCCATATACATGGATGAATGCTTCAGGCCGACTGGAACCATTTTAACTAAATAAGATGTCCTGTGTCATTTTCGTTTTGTTTGTAGCTACAGCTTGTTTGGCCCGTTGTGTCAAGTTACTCTGGTTCACACTGACCGTGTGCAGAAAGTAGTCCATCTCAACTTTTTCATACTGATCTTTGTCGATAGCGCCTGCTTAATTCAGGGCAGCAATGTTGTTGAGAGCAGTAGCAACACTTTTGCAGTTCTCCATGGCTAACGTTATATCTTTCAAAAAATCAGTGTGAGAAAGGATCACCTACACATACTGAGCAGCTCGTGTTATAGACAGAAGAGTGCTACATGGCAGACCAATCCGAACTCATCTCTCGGCATGTCCAG